>NC_084531.1:4629895-4652395 GCF_024500275.1 Phycodurus eques
GGAAAAGACTGATCAGCTAAAATTACTATTTTATACTAAAGGATCAAAATGACGGGAGCGTGCTGTGACTCCAGCAAAACTCTTAACATTTCCTTCTGACTTTCAGTTTTTAGGTCTGTGACTGTGAAAATCGTTAGGTGTAAGCCTAGCATTAGGAGACGTGAAAGAAGGCGTGTCTTTGATTGACAGCTGAATGTGCCAGGGAGGTGGGATTTTGAGAGAATTTAGCTCGTCTGGAAGCTGAAAGAATGTCACCATTCTTGACCATTTTGAAGCCTGATTTCACATACTTTGCAACTTTTTTTAATCCATTCATTCATTGTCCAGCTTGTTAAAAAGACTTTTCTGTGATGTGTCAAATTTACATTTTTTTGGTCGGTCTGGTGGCACTTGACATTTCTGCAGAAATTGGTAATAAAATGTAGTCTGTCATCTAAATCACAAGATCACGGCTTCAACTAGTAGCACACAATTATTTTTTTCATATTTTTATAGCGCATAATGTAAACATTCAGAGGACAGGGAGGAAAAGTGATTATTAGTATAATTTTCTTTGGTTTGAGCCTCTTTTGGCAGCAATAACTGCAACGAAGCGTTACTTGTAGTTTCAGTTCAAATGTGCATAATGATCAGGGTGAATTTTGGACCATTTCTTCTTTACAAAACTGTTGCAGTTCAGCAAAATTCCTTGGATGTCTGAAGTTATTAACTTTCTTGCGGGCATGCCACAGCATCTCAATCGGGTTGAGGTTAGGAGTTGGACTGGGCCACCCCAGAACACTCTTCTGAAGACATTTTGTTGTTGATTTGCTTCTGTGTTTTGGGTCATTGTTCTGTTGCAACACTCATCCTTATTTGAGCTTCAACTGTTGGACAGATGGGCTCAAGTTCTTCTACAAAATATTTTGATAAACTTGTGAGGTAAATTTTTCAATTGATGATGGCAAACTGTCCAGGCCTTGAGGTAGCAAAGGACAACCATTCCATGATGCTCCACCATGCTTCACAGTTGGGATAAGGTTTAGTTGTTGGTGTGTTCTGCTAATTTTCCTCCACACATGGTGTTGTGTGTTCCTCCTAAACAATTCAACTTTGGTTTTATGTGTCGACAAAATATTTTGCCTGTAGTGCTGTGGAACGTCAGTCCTCTTTGGCGAACTTAAAACGTGCAGCAATGTTTTTTTTTTTAGACTGCAACAGCTTCCTCCTCGCTCTCCCATGATCCCCATTCTCGATTTGTTTTACGTATGGTAAAGGTTGCCACTCCTTGGAAGAAAAGCAACAGTGCTAATCTTTCTCCATTTACAGACAATTTGTCTAACCATGGAGTGATGAACATCAAGAATTTTAGAAATATTTTTGTAACCTTTTCCAGACAGCCGTTCATAATCATGGGTCTTCTGAGAGCTCTTTTGAATGAGGCATAGTACACAGGCAATGTTTCTTGTTGTCCTGCGGCATAGCCCAAGAGCACTTGCGCTTGAGGGCTCGAGCTAATTGTCGGACAATCACCTGCAGGATTTTGGGGTAGACAACCATTTTCATTAATCACACCCAAGTCCACCATTACGCTGCAAACCACCATGTTGAACTGTTGGCATAATGGTTTTTGTTTTTTGTTTTAAATCAAATGCCATTATTTTCATGTAAGATGTAATGGTTCCAAAAAAGTTCCAACTTTTGCCTCATCAGTCCAAAGAATATTTCTCCAAAAGTCTTGATCACTTGGCAAAAATTACACAAGACTGTGTTTTTGTCAGCAGTGGTTTTCTCGTTGGGACGCTCGCCTTTTTTGTCCAGTATGGTTGAGTCGTGAACATTGGCCTTAACGTTTTAAATGTTTTTATTTAAGTGTGATATGTTAAAAAGCAAAAAAGGCATAAACTAAGAACGACATGACATCATGACAGTTGTAGAAGACATGTGCAGTAATGTTAATAATTTTAACTTTGCTGGTCTGCACTGAATAAACCCCCTCCCCTCTGCGTTTATATTACACTTTAAACGCAGCTGCAGTGATGAATGGTCATTCTCTGTCAAATATTTCAGACACTTGCGTTATTTCTGCAGTTAACTGACTGGCTTTTAAGTTGTTAGCTAACGCTATGCAAGATTGGCATAACTACATTGATGGAATTGCTAAGAAATGGACAAGCAGTAACTTCCGCTAGGGTACATCATTGGCAATGCAACAAATGAAAAGCATGCACTGAAGCACGTGGCATAGAGTAGGACTGAAATGAGAGACCTTTTGAGTCATTATTTATTTCACGTTGACAAACTTAACCTTTTGGAAAACCCCGCTCAGCCCACTCCTGTAATTGCCTGTAGCTCACTCCTTGATTGAATGGAGGCAGCGCTCCATGTAGTGGACAAACCATGCAAGAACATCATTCTGCACGACTCTTAACACTTAATAGTATTTACTGTTTTATGAGAAATTAACTTTCTATAAGCGTTTAAGCGGGAAAAATCCGGCCAATGTTCTGAAAAGGGCTAAACCGATAAATTACTTCGCCACTAATTATTTCCAAAGTATTTTGAATAATTTGTGCCAGAGGCCAAACTGTTTTCATCAATAAAGCCATGTGTTAACAGTTTTATGTAACATTAACTCATACAAGTATAAGCAGAAGTTAACGTTCTAATATTACATTCTAATTAGTACTTACTCATGAGAACCTTGCTGAATGTCGCCTAACTCTCAAATATACGTCGAGTCAATCACTGAAGTAAACACATTTTAATATAAACTCACTGAAACATTTTTAATCACAAATGACAAGCATATGGCAGATTTCCAGTCGGTGCCTAACGTTAGAGGCTACCCTTGTGGCCTCTTTCAAGCAGTGTTGCCACAGTTACCTTGAAAAAGTAACTTAGCTACTTTACTGATTACTTGATTTCAAAAGTAACTACCTTTAGAAAAAAGTAACTTTTTAGTTACTTTCAGCAGCTGTCAAGTGGCAGGAATATCACATATCCACAGTACAAAAAAGCAGTAGCTTAACTGTACCCATTACTTGGTAATGTACGCCACACAAGTTACAGAATTATTTCATCAACATGAATAAATGTGTAGTTCAAGCCACATTAAATGAGCAACTTAGAGCAGACTTGACTTGGCAAATAGCCACCTAAATCTAAACAAGCACACCATTCTCAGTACACTTCTTTAAAGACTCTTAACTGATGGATATAGATAGCTAGACAGTTAGCCAGCCAGAGACACAGACTGTATCAACCCTGCCGATTGTGTGGGGGTCCATGAAGGCAAGTGTGTGTGTGTGTGTGTGTGTGTGTGTGTGTGTGTGTGTGTGTGCGTGTGTGCGCATAGTGTACAACACACCTTAGTATTGTCCACTTTAGAGAAACTCGAAGTAGCGACTGTATTTCTAGTCTAAGTATGCCAATCCCTCGTCAGAGTCGTCCGTGTCCATTGTGTTTGCGCCGGTGGCTGCTTGGGTACACGTGCGAAAACGTGCAACACGTCACGTGATGTCATTGCCCCAGACGGCTCCGTTTATAAATATTTCGCCTTTTTTTCGATATTGTAGTTAGTCGTCGTGTGCATTTTAGTTATGGATAGTTAACTCATTCACTGCCAGCCGTTTCCTGAGCAGGGAACCCCTAGACTGCCAGGCAATTTCACTCATTTTTCAAGCCCTACAGAATATTGTGTACTGTGACTATGTAAACACCAAAACCACCAAAAGAAAGATGAGCCTCTTCTTTCATCAGAATAAAAATATGTTTGTCTCTAGCTTACACCGTTCTTTAGTAATCAGCAGTCAAATATAGGCTCATTTCAGGCAAATCTGCTTCTGGAGGAAAACAACTAAGCAAACAGCCTTTTTGTGAAAGCAGACACATCAAGCAGAACATTGACACCAATATTTTTTTTCTTTAGTGAAAATCTCAAACATCTCAACATAAAACAACACTGAAAAAGTACTTTTGACAGAAAAAAATCATTTACAAGTATAACTGTACAGAATTTACATCGGGCAAAAATGCATGAACCAAATGGGCCTCCCATTTTTCCCTCCAAATTCTCCTCCTCTACTGTTTTCTCAACAGTCCAGGTTTTATTACCTTGCTTATAAAATCTAGCGAAGTTTGATCCACATGGATTTTATTCTTTGGTGGCGGTGAATGGGATCTTGTGTGGTTGTCATTGTCCCTACTTCTCTTGAAGCACAACCTGTGTAGTTTAGAAACATAACTTACTAAAAAATACATTATTGAAATTGCTGTCGTGGGACGTGGAGAAAAAAAAAGCTTTCAATTACCGTATTTTCACGACCATAAGGCGCACCGTATTAAAAGGCGGAGTCTCTGTTACGGGGTCTATTTCTGTATTTAACACATACATAAGGCGCACCGTATTATACCGCACCGTATTATTGGACGCAGGCATGGCAAAACACACGATAGCTTAAAACTATAATGAACGGTTACTGTCTGTCGTAAACACGCCATGAAAACATCAGACAAGCTGTCTGCTCAACCAAACCTGTGTTGCAGATGGCAGAAAACGGTTGTGTGTAGCGTTTGACTTTGGCAATTTCACTTTATTATGTTGTTGTTGGATTTTAATGGCTTAGTGATCTGAAGGTGTTACCCGTTAGTGTTTGTTGCTGACATTACTTTGGTGTGTTGCGTTGCAGGAGAAGAACAGACCACAGAGGCACTGCAAGATGTGGAGGATGACGCACAGACTTAGAGAAGAAGACGTTGCCACTAACAGCCACAACTTGTGACCCCAAAAAAACCCATCCCACCCACCCACCTCACACTCCTTGACTTCCTTGTTTGTCCCACCCTCTTTTCTCTTCCGCCTCTTTTCCCTTCCCACTCTTCAGCCTCTGCTATTCCAGGACCCAACAGGGTCCTGGAGTTGATAAACTTGGTTTTCTGTCTTTTTTAAAATATATTAGTCCTTACACCATTGCAGAAGATACCACTTCATTCAGTCAGGAAATATAATGTTTGAGAGACAAAGAGGAACCCCCCCCCCCCTTTTTTTTTTTAAATTTGTTTTGGTTTGTTTTTTTTGGTCCTGGTACAAGCAGTTTTGTTACCTTTTGCTTTGTTTCTTTTATTCTTTTCCTCAATATTTTTATCAGTTGCTGGATGTATTGAGAATCTTTCTTAATGTAATTACAGAAATTAACTTTTATTACTGAAAATGTTGACTATTAGTTAATGGGAGTGATTTTATCTTTGTTTTTAGTGACTCAATGTAACTTTTTAATGGGCACACTTTGGAGAACTGCGTGTCTTTATTTTGTTAGTTTTTGAGAGGACGTTGGCAACATTTGCGATATCCAAGTGGGGCAAAGAAGTACTTCTACACCGTAGTTTCCCCCCCCCCCCCCTCTTCTGTTTAATGTAAGGTCTTTGGACTGTACATTGTGCTCAATACTGTAACAGTGCACATACGCCTGAAGGTTGCATTATCACTCGTTTAAATTAGGGGTACAAAAAAAGACAAGTATCAGTTTGGCCCCACTCCTTCGTAGACGGCCCAAAAAAATGATGGTTGTTAGCGCTTGCAAGTGTTCTTTTAGGCAGCTTTCCCCAACTTTTTACTAAAGCTTCTTTTGGTTCTGAGCATCTTTGACTGCAGGTTATTTTGCTGCTTTAGTTTTGCTGCATCGTGTAACTTGGAGCTGATTTGTACTACTGGATATCTGACTGGAGCCACAGACGGAATCTGTATTGTTCTTACTGAAACAAAGCATGGAATTAACATTAAACAATCTAAATTAAAGAGAACAATGTCTTCTTGTTACCTCATGGAATGGCAGTTTGGAAAATGTTTTTCTTTGTATCCGGCTTGGTGTTAGGTCACTCTTTCCCAAGCCAGTTTAAGCCACACACCCTTTTAACATCCTGACGGTTGTATTGCTTAAAACAAAATCTGCAGAAATGATGGATGCGCTCTGTGTGATGGTTTGTGCTTCAGATGTGACTACAAAAATGTCAGGAAAAGCCTTCTAGACTGGGGTTTCATCAGAGGCACTTTAAAGGGTGGCAGGTGTGCACTGCCATTTAGCAAGAGCAACACCCCCATTTATGAGGGTATCCACTTGTGCAACCACATTATCTCAGTTGTTTATTTTTACCTCCCCTTTGAAAAATATTTTTTCAAGGGGTTTGTACAGAAGCACGTCTGCGACCCTAGTGAGACTAAAGGGTACGGGAAAATGAATGAATGGTTGTAACATGAAACCTGAAGATGGCAGCAAGGTTCACCTCATCTTGGCTGGATAGTCGGTCTAAAACCATTCTGGTGGTGAGTGTGCTTTAGTAGGCCGTAACATTAAGTACCACAACATTGCATTCATTTCACTCCGGAGGCGGTTATTGTGGCTTTAAAGTTATCTAATTGCCGTCGTCGGACCTCCCTCAACTTCCTGTGGAAATTCTTTCAGCATACTTTACAAGTGTTGTCAAGTATCTGACCAAAGAAACAAAACGTGAGTGAAATAATACGAACTTCCTCTCCTGCATATACTGTACAGTCAATATAAATAGCCAAGGTTATTTTCAGGTGACATTTGTGAGATTTTCTCCACCCAGCTCCGCCCAAAGAGCTGAGTCTGCCTGTGGCATCAGGTTACAAGGACTGCAAATGTACAGAACAGAAAGCACTGGATCACCACCAACCTTACCTGCCTTCCAAATCATCATTTCATCATCCCATTGTAACAAAGTTGATGATGATGATGATCATAATAATTAATAATAACCTAATGTATAGGGCCTTCCAAGGAACCCAATGCTTAACCCTAACATACTACTTGTCAAATTTGCTTTTGACAGCAATGAAAAATATCAAATATTTATTTTGCCCTGAAATTAAATGAATTTTGTGAAAATATTCTAAAATGCATTTCTTTTGCACAGAAGCTACTAAATGGTGGAAATCTTGAAACTGTACATCATAAATGTGTATTTTTTATGACACAGGCTTGAAACTGTCCTAATAACTGTCTATTTCACCATTACATTTGAACAGGTTCCCACAGAAACATGCTGCTGTCGGTGTTTGAAGGGTCATGGGGGAATCTTGAAACAGTTGAGTAAAACAGCATAAGAATGATCATTCATATGAAATATTAAACACAAATATTTTGTGGTGTAAAACAAACGAAAGAAAAAACACTTACCCCTTACTCTGAAACATTGATTAAGGATATCAATTGTAATGTCAGACAGGCTACTACAATTGGAAAAGATTTGTAGTTGCCAATTTGAATTATTATGAGGATATTCTTTGCCCCAATCAAAATGTGCAGCAGTATGTAAGGGTTAACAATGACTGATCAGGTAATTAAAATGTCGTATATTCGGACCTCCACCAGTTGATGGCAGGCCGGCTTGACAGGGAACAGCAGTGTGATGGACGATCCTGGGAGAGGTCTGACAGCCAGGTGAGAGGCTTCTTATGGGGTTGACACCGAAGACGGAATCAGAGTGGTAAACTTCTCAAGATTATGCTGAGAAAGACAAGGTAAACAAAAAAAACAAAAAAATACCATTATAGGACCGATTATGGCTTTGTTCGTGTTTATGTATATCATATTTGTAAAAAGAAATTTGCTTTAGGCGGCACGGTGGCCGACTGGTTAGAGCGTCAGCCTCACAGTTCTGAGGACCCGGGTTCAATCCCTGGTCCCGCCTGCGTGGGTTTTCTCCGGGCACTCCGGTTTCCTCCCACATCCCAAAAACATGCATTATTTGGAGATTCTAAATTGCCCGTAGGTATGACTGTGAGTGCGAATGGTTGTTTGTTTCTATGTGCCCTGCGATTGGCTGGCAACCAGTTCAGGGTGTAACCCGCCTCCTGCCCGATGACAGCTGGGATAGGCTCCAGCACGCCCGCGACCCTAGTGAGGAGAAGCGGCTCAGAAAATAGATAGATGGATGGATATTTGGGGGGGGGTAAAACAGCCCCTCCTGCTGGATCATGTGGGACAATCCATATTTGCCACTGTATAGTATTCTTATCGCAAACTTAAAAAGAGCAAAAAGCATCCATTAACATGTCCTATTTAGTCTAGCTGAGATGATTATGAATTATCTGACAATTGATATGTATGCAACGTGTACTTTCAGTTGGATTATATTGGAAATATTCAATTCACTTCCATTTACTTTCACTCTCTTGAGCAACGAGTTTGTTTTTCTTGGCAGTCGAGTAACCACGATTTAAAAATAGATCTGGGAAGTGACACACGTCTGCTTCAAGGCAGAGCAACGTGCGCGTGCGCGTGAGAGAGCGAGAGAGAGAGAGCAAGAGACAATTCCCGTGGCTGTGTGTGTCAAGGCCACAGGTTTCCTGTTGATGCCAGGCTGTCAGGAATGCCTCTCGTCAGGGTCAGAGGTCGAAGGATGTCTGTAAATGTTATTTCCCCTCACCAACAGCATGCAGCATAGTGTGATTTGCAGTTGCATAACACATTTCCACATCTGGAAATAGAAATTGTGCACTTGAAACTTCACAAAGTATCAGTTCAAAAGAGCAGGTACATTGGAATATTTGGTATCTGAGTCTCATGATGAACATTCCAGGGATAGAAAAGAGTCACTTTCACATCCTCCACGCAAAGTGCCACAAAAGAGACCCTCGAGACCTCCGTACCTCCCTCTGCTGTTGTCAGACACTACCATGAAGAGGGCTGTGACGGCCTCCTCCTGGGGGCCAGTGTGGGCGCTTCGGTGGGGCTAGTGATGTCCCTGGCGGTTGGGTGGATCCGAGTTCCATAAAGGGACGGGAGGGGAAGCATGCAGGACAACTTTATCGAACGCTTTCTCTGCTTCAAGTGACATGATGATTGCTTTTAGATTTTTACGCTGTGACGTGCTTATTAAATTTAATAGACCTCTGACATTATTTGTGGAACTTCTACCTTAAATGAAACCTGTCTGGTCGTAGTGGATTATCGGCGGGAGTACCTTTTCAAGTCTTGTTGCAAGGGATTTGGAAATAATCTTGATATCTACATTAATCAGTGATAAGGGCCGACAATTAGCCGGGAGAGTGGGGTCTTTGCCTGATTTTAGTAGTAATTTAATTGAAGCTGTGTTCATATGGCTACTAATTTGACCTTTATCTTTTATCTCCTTGACTGTTCTGAAAAACAGTATTGGCCAGAAATGTTTAATGAATTTGACGGAAATTCCGTCCGCGCCAGGCGCTCGTCCTGATTGCATGTCTTCTAATGCATTATGTAATTCTGTCTTTAATTTCTGTATTTAATTGAGGAGTGTTTAGATCATTAATAAAAGTTTCAATTTCTTTTTGCTTTGGGTCGTTTGAAGATGCGTATAAGCTGCTATTATAATTGCAAAATATTTCATTTATTTCTAGCGGTGACTGTGTACAGCTGCCGTTTGAATCTTGAATGGCTTTAATTCAAGCTCATCCATGCTTTTATCTCAAGTAGACTTGCCTATTTTAAGTGTCTTCTGACTGGACTCCCTAAAAAGAACATTAAACAGCTGCAGTTAATTCAGAATGTTGCACCTCAGGTTTTGACCAGAACAAAGAGGTCAGAGCATATTACTCCAATTCTAAAGGCCTTAAACTGGCTCCCAGCTGGCTTTAGAATAGATTTTAAAGTTCTTCTTCTGGTCCAAAGCAAACATGGGGAAGCACCATTTAGCTATTATGCTGCACACAAATGGAGTAAGTCGCCAACTGAAGTGGCATCAGCCCCAAGTGTGCATGTTTTTAAGTCCAGGTTGGAAACTCGTCTTTTTTCCCATGCTTTTTAGAGCATTTCCACTTTTAAATTATATTTCTTGCACTGTACGCTGTTTAAATGTCTGTTTTAACTGTTTTTCTCTTTGTTTTTAAATGTTTTTAATCATGTAAAGCACATTGAGTTCCCTAGTGTATGAAATGCGCTATATAAATAAATTTGCTATGCTTTGCTTTGCTATAGAACTCTCTCCGCCCCACACCCCCGGAGCAACTCTCATATCGCTGATACTGTATGTGCATGTCAGTGGGTGTTTTCGTGTCAAGGCCCTCGTGAGACATATTGTCAGGCTCACGAAATACACTGCTATGAGAGCACAAGTCCTTTATTTGTTTTTACAAAGTGTTTGGTGCAAACGTGCTTCTGGCTCGCATGTCCAAAAGGACGCGTTAGTCGGTTCCGACTCATACACACACAGACGCACGCGTCAAGGAACACATACTCAATCTACTGGGCGGGTACTGGGAATGTCTAGGACAGGATACTAGTTCCAGGAGGAAACCCTTTTTTAAGACCAGTTTTGTGTGTGTGTGTGTGTGTGTGTGTTTGTCAGCGGTGCCATAAATTATCCAAAAGGAGCCAAGAGGAAATAGGATGAACTCCGTTCCCTGGTATTCTGGGCTCATATTTTTTCCTGCCGCCTTTAAAGCCCAATTCTAGCAGTGTCTTAAACGTATCTCTTCAATGCATAAACGTATCTTCCCATACACACCCAAAGCCCCGTAAGACTCACATCCTCTGCATGTGACATTCATCTTGAGCCAGGCCGAGCTCCACATCCTCCCTACGCTCGCAGAGTGCTCACATCCTCTCTGTCTGCCTGCAAAGGGAAGCTGGCCTCAGTGCGGCTCTCAACTCTGCAGAAGGTAACATGCCATCTCCAAATCTCTGCATTTACACTCACACTTTACAGACACTGATTTCTAGCCGACTTAAGCTTCTAATTGGAATAAAATGTTTTTACTCTTGTTATGCGGTGAGTTGACACTCCACTTGACATCTCCATTTCTGTTTTTCAGCCATCTCCTGGGATGCTCCTCTGATAGCATCTCTTCTTGAGTTGTGGATTTGGAAATTTGAGTCTGGGAATTATTATTTTCCTAGTGGAGGACACTTCGGCAACACAGATCAAGCATCGGGAGACAAGACGCACAGACGACAGGGAGCAATGATGGAACTCAGGATCCAGCTCATCCCGACAGGGGAAATCATCCTTTCTCCTGGGAAAAATGTGGAAGACTACTGCCACAACTGCAAGGTCAGTTCACACACCGCGGTCAGATTTGAGGCCAGCTCTCGTGTCAGAGCTTTCCTCTCGTCCTCCATTCCACTCACTTTTGTGCAGCAAAGTGGGGGCAAATGAAGGCTGACAAGGCGAAGTTTACACTGAGTTCATAGGGAAATACTTGCAGCGTGAGGCAGATACTTCCAGCATGTGATTTAAAGAGTTAACTAACTACTACAAGTTAAACAACAGCGCTGCTCGTCTGTACTTTGCCGTAACTGCCAACTGCCGACAAGCTTGGAAAATTGGGATGAGTGACAATAAAGGTGTAATTTCGCAGGTTAAAATACAGATACATTTGCTACCGTATATAAAATAAGTAAATTATTAAAGCAATTGTGCTCCTAACTACCCGTTCTTCATCAGAAGCTATTATTATAGAAGCACATACAGTATAAACTGCTACACCCAAATGCAATGAGCCAAATTGTATTGCATTGCTTTTAAATGAGAACATTTTCCATGTGACAGAAGGAAAAACTACACATATTGGCGATAGGCCCTTTTAATGGATTCTGGCTGAAAGAAACTAAACATCAGTAACTGCCGAGAGTGCTTTTTATGACTAGTCAAAATGTGAGGAACAGTGTAGGCACAAAACTGAAGAACTGGGTGGGGTAAAAAGCATCCATCCATCGATCTACTGTATTTTCTGTGCTGCTTATGCTGTTCAGGGTTGGGGGTTAGATGGAGCCTCTTCCAGATGACTCCCAGATGAAGTGAGAGGTGGGGTACATCCTGAATTAATCGCTACTGGTCAATCATAGGGCAATTATAATTTGGCACTGACTGGAAATTGATTCCGTGCCCCCCAGGTACTCTAGCCTCCCCCGCATATTCATAAGAGCACATACATGTGTCAGCCTCTGTGTCATCAAACAGCTTATGCTGCCTGAGGCCTGCACTGGTAGTGAAGTGCTACTGTACATGGTAGTGCCTTTCACTCAGATTTCGTGGGTTCAATTTCTGATTAGTGCCCCCAACACACAGCAACTGCTGGCCCCAAGCCCGGTTAGAAATTGGGTAGGTTGTGGCAGCAAAGGCATCTGGCATTTAAATGGTCCCAAGCTCATGCGAGTGACTCACTGAGGCGATCGATTCATGATGGGACAAGCCAAAAGTCACAACAACCGCCAAACATGTTAAGCATTAACCAATACGCAGGAAGGCATCGTTTCTGACAGCAGAGCATGAAAATGTTATGTTACTCTATGTCAGGTTGACAGAAGGAGTTTCCAGACTCAAGGCATTTTCCAGAATTTCATCATACAATTTCCATGCAGGAGTGAAATGACAGATACAACACTCCCATACATTTTGGCTTCAATAAAGAAAGTAATGTAAATACGGTATGCTCTTGGCACATTTGGGAAGACAAAAAAAAAAAAGGCGTTGACATTATCTCAGGAATGATGGGAGTGGGCTTTTAAAAATCACTGCCCCTGAGGTAAGATTAATTTTGAATGTACAGTGTAGGAATGTATGGTTGTTGAAGTGGACTCACTTGAGCTATTTAGAGACAGTTGGGGAGGTATGGAATGTACTGGAGCTCAGATGGGAGGAAACGACAAAGAAATTCCAGTACATTGCCTGATTTGTCTCTCTACATTCCTCTCGGGTCATACACCGTGTGTGTGTGTGTGTGTGTGTGTGTGTGTGTGTGTATGTGTGTGTGTGTGTGTGTGTGTGTGTGCGTGCGTGCGCGCTCTCGCTCGCTCGTGCGTGTGTGCCAGAGAGATCCCGTTGTTTCATGCTGAATCAATCACTCCTCCCTCTGGCAATGACAGTGTATTACAGTCCAGCAATGGTATTGATTGATTACCAGCTGACAACTGAGGTCACCTTCTCAGGGCAGGGCTGGACACTGGCTACATTATACTGTAGGCATACAGTGGCTACGGAAAGTATTCAGACCCCGTTAAATTTTTCACTCTTTGTTATATTGCACCATTCATTTTTTTCAACACCGCTTATCCTGGTTAAGGTCGCGGGGCGCTGGAGCCTATCCCAGCTGACTTCGGGCGTGAGCCAGACAACACCCTGAACTGGTCGCCAGTCAGTTGCAGGGCACATGTAGACACGGATAACCATTCGCACTCACATTCACACCGTCACTGAGTGGGAACTGAACCCACGCTGCCCGCACCAAAGTCAGGCGAGTGTACCGCTACACCATCAGTGACTATATTGCACCCATTTGCTAAAATAATTGAAGTACATTTTTTCCTCATTAATCTACACACAGCACTCCGTATTGACAGAAAAAGACAGAATTGTTTAAATTTTTGCAGATTAATTCAAAAAGAAAAACTGAAATATGACAAAGCCATAAGTATTCAGACCCTTTGCTCAGTATTTAGAAAAAACACCCTTTTCAGCGACTACAGCCATGAGTCTTTTTGGAAATGATGCAACAAGTTTTTCACACCTGGATTTGGGAATCATCTGCCATTCCTCCTCGCAGATCCTCTCCAGTTCTGTCAGGTTGGATGGTGAACGTTGGTGGGCAGCCGTTTTCAGGTCTCTCCAGAGATGCTCAATTGGGTTTAAGTCAGGGCTCTGGCTGGGCCATTCAAGAACAGTCACGGAGTTGTTCTGAAGCCACTCCTTCGTTATTTTAGCTGTGTGCTTAGGGTCATTGTCTTGTTGGAAGGTGAACCTTCGGCCAAATCTGAGGTCCTGAGCACTCTGGAGAAGGTTTTCGTCCGGGATATCACTGTACTTGGCCGCATTCATCTTTCCTTCGATTTCAACCAGTCGTCCTGCCTCTACAGCTGAAAAACATCCCCGTAGCATGATGCTGCCACCACCGTGCTTCACTGTTGGACTGTATTGGACAGGTGACGAGCAGTGCCTGGTTTTCTCCACACATACCACTTAGAATTAAGGCCAAAAAGTTATATTTTGGTCTCATCAGACCAGAGAATCTTATTTCTCACCATCTTGGAGTCCCTCAGGTGTTTTTTTTTTTAGCAAACTCTATGCAGGCTTTCATGTGTCTTGCACTAAGGAGAGGCTCCCTTTTTTTTTTCTCTCTTTCTTTTTTGTCCTGTTCGGCTGTTCGGTCAAGCAGAATGGAAAATCTGTATCCCTTTCACGTCGGAACAGTTTTACTGTGTCACAGTGGAGTTTTTAAGCTTCGGGGTGGTATTATAATTGAGGTTTATTGAGAATCAGACTTGATCAGTCGAACAGAACAAAGTTTCTCGAAAAAAGAGAGAAACAAAGACAAAAGACAAAGCGCTAATTGTAAACAGGATGAGAGAAGTAAATCATTACATTATCTACAACAATGAAACATTAAATATGAGTGTTGCATAGGGCTGTAGTGCTACACCCTGTGAGGGAAGTACAGGACAAGATAGAACAGGACAAGGACAGGAGAAGAAGCATGCAGGACAAGGGTCGTGAACCCGACTGTACAACAAGTGCGGTGGCATGAATTATAAAAGTCTACAGGACGAGAGTATAAGTGAGGGGATACACACGCGATTTGTAAGTATGTGCGTGACCCCCACACCCAGTGAAAGAGTCCTACGGGTGTGTGTCTGTGAATACGCGCAAGTGAATTGATACCATTTTACATGCACAAAGACTGACAGAAGTGTCCTGTAATTGCTGTGGTCGCACCGCGGCGGCTGAGGACCCCACCCAATCAATCGAGGGCCCAACACCAAGCAATCATCCAGCCCGGGGTTCCTGGCCTCAGGAGCACCGCCATGCAAGTAAGTGAGACCCACCTCCCCCTCTGTTACTATGACTGCCAGGTCCCCGACTGACATGGCAATGAGGCGAGTTTCATTATTTGTTGTAGAGCTTTCCAGTCATTTAGGGCAGAAAATTGAAAAGACGATCAACCAAAAGTAGTCCAGACTTTGGGAACGAAGAGGTTAATAAAACTACTGGAATGGAGAGTGCGAGTGGTGGTATGCATGGTGAGCAAAGAGCGAAGATATACTCTAGGGGTCTTGCTCCAATGGCCGTTTTATAGATAAACATGGACCAGTGAATTTTTCTGCATGAGTGAAGGGAAGGCCAGTTAACCAGCAAGTATAGTTCACACTGGTGTGTGTTAAAGGGTTCACCGGTGACAAAGCGGATGGGAGCGTGGTGTATGGTCTATTGCTTATTGAGAGTTTCTCAATACATCTCCGTAATCTATAGGATTGGGAGGAAAGTCATTTTAACAAGAAGCAATTTAGCGGAACATGTTAGTAAGGATTTATTTCAGTAGAGAGAGCCTAATTAGCTTATTTTTTTTTGCTTTTTTGAGAGAAGTGTATTGATGTGAGTTTCAAATGTAAGTGTCGAGCCAGATTCCTATGTACTGTATTTTCACAACCATAGGACGCACTGTATTAAAAAGCAGTCTCAGTTACGGGGTCTATTTCTGCACTTAACACATACATAAGGCGCACCGTATTATTGGGCGCAGGCATGGTAAAACATATGCTATCTTAAAACATACGGTAGCATGCATGCACGCTAAAACATTTTTAAAAAAAGGCAGCGCGAGCAAAACTGTGTTCGGTTGTACTTTATTGAAGTATTTAACAATGTACTCACGTTATCCATCCATCCATTTTCTGAGCCGCTTATCCTCACAAGGGTCGCGGGAGTGCTGGAGCCTATCCCAGCTATCAACGGGCAGGAGGCGGGTTACACCCTGAACTGGTTGCCAGCCAATCGCAGGGCACATAGAAACAAACAACCATTCGCACTCACATTCACACCTACGGGCAATTTAGAGTCTTCCATTTCATTAAACTACATTGTTGAAGAAGCATACAACAACACTTGTTAGATATGGATGAGAAGTGCAATCAGAAAAAATTAAAAATATAGTGTATGCAACACAGCCAACCTCAAAGATGCACTGGACCTCATGCGTCTTTATGCATGTGACTAAATACAGCACGCACGTTATTTTTTGATCAATCCTCATCCACAAATCCATCCAACTCATCCTCTGTATCCGAAATGAACAGCTGGGCAAGTTCTCCAACAAACACGCCAGGTTCCCTCTAGTCATTGTCAGAATCAATCTCGTTGCCGGGGGGCTGTTCAGCAATGATGCCGGCTTTCGCGAAAGCTCGGACAACAATCAAAGCAGATACCTTAGCCCAATCATCCACAATCCATTCACATATGGTGGTGTAACTCGCTTGGCACTGCCTCCCAGTTTTAGTTGCACTTGTTTTATCACAGCGGCTGTGAGATGGGCGCGCATGGAGTCACAGATCAACAGGGACGGTGACGCGTGGAAAAAAACATCCAGTCTCTTTACGTACACCTCACTCAGCCACTCTCTCATTTTCTCCTCGTCCATCCAGCCCTTTTGATTGGCCTTAACGATGACTTCGGCTGGAAACCTTTCTTTAGGCAGCGTCTTCCTCTTAAAAATCACCATAGGTGGCAGTTTCTGTCCATTACCATGGCAAACAAGCACAACAGTAAAAGCCGACTTCTCGTGCCCCGTTGTACGTATCGCTACCGTGGTGGTCCCATTCTTCACTACAGTGTGGTTAGCCGGGATGTCGAAAGTGAGCGAATGTGGTTGGTCTGGATGTGTTTGTCGGCAATTGTTTTACTGCAGTAGGAGCGGAAGATGGCCAGCTTCTCCTTGTAATCTGCTGGAAGTTGCTGCGCTACGGTAGTCCTTGCCCGGATGGATAGATGGCCTTTCATAAAACATAAGCACCAAGACGGACCTCCTTGAAAATGTTAGATTTTCATTTCTTCTCCAAGCGTTATTGCCCTCTGTCGAATGGTGACTGTAGAGACGCTTCTCCCGGCTGTTCTTTGATCCTTAATCCATTGCTCGAGTTGGTCTTCCAAATCGGGCCACTTCGCTTTGTTTCCGCGGAAACTCAGCTTTGTCTTCTTGACTTGGCAAAGCTCGTTTTCCTGCTTCCTCCACTTGCGTACCATGGATTCGTTGATCTTGAATTCTCTCGCGGTTGCTCGATTCCCATGTTCCTCTGCGTAACTGACAGCTTGCAGTTTAAACTGCGCTTCGTAAGCGTGTCTCTTCGTAGGTGCCATTTTCGGGGGTCCTTAGCCAAACTGATGTTGTTTTGCACAATCCACATACCGGCGCTATATACCTACTGGGGGCATGCCTTTAGCATCCTCCTTCACGTTCACCCTTCCCCCTTTACGTCCGCATGCTGTAATCAGTCACGTCCGCCTTTCCTCTATGTAAGCAGCGTGTCGGCAGAAAATGGTCCCAGTCAGTCAAGCGGAGCGCTCATCACACAACAACATTTATAGATTTTGGAACCCGGTGCACACATAAGGCGCACCGCATTATAAGGCGCCCCGTCCATTTTGGAGAAAATTTAAGACTTTTAAGTGCGCCTTATGGTCGTGAAAATACAGTATTTGATTTGAAGCACGTGACGAACTGAACAGCAGAACCATTAGGAGACAGAATATTGCTGAGGTGTTTGATTTAAGGGAGGTTTCTATTGAAGATCATATGTTTAGTTTTCCTTATGTTCAGTGGTAACTGTAGACTGGAAAGAGCATTTTGAGTGCTAGTAAAACTTGTCTGAAGCGTAGACAGGGCAGTGTGGAGAGAGGAGCTAGAAGTATCAATTTTGTTGTTGGCATACAAATGGGCAAGAGAGTTACCAATATCATGGGTTATATGATTGATGTAAATATTGAAAAGTGTTGGACCAAGTATAGAACTCCGTGGTACACCTTTGATAATTGATAATGGGCCCAAAAGAAGACCCTCCACCTTCACTGATCGTGTGTGCTCAGAACAGTAGCTCTTTATCCTTTCATTTAATCATCCATCTATCTCTTTTCTCTTTTCTATATTTCCCCCGTTTTATAAAACCCCGTGATCTCAATCAATCAAAACCTCAACCGTGGTTGACTTTACTTCTGTTTTGTTTTTTACATTGTGTCGTCATCTGCGCAGTATGGAAAAAGTAACAAGCCTATTTTGACAAATTAAGCAGTAGAAAGTACAGATAAGGTGAAACCCCAGATTATTATTATTTTTTTTAAAATAAAAACTTATTCTCTGTTACAAACTCACCTCATTGTTGTTTTTGTGCTCAGGCCAAAACAATAACAGCCATGTGGTGGCATCTCGGTGCCAAGGTACTGTTGAAGTGAGTTGAGGAGTTTCAGTCAAACAAAAGTTGTCCTTTGCCACCATCTTGTGGCATTTATAAGCCATTACAATACAATATCAGCCTTTTGGAGGGGGGTGTCAGTTACTCAAGATTTTTGCTATTCACGTCAGGGCTCAATCCCTATTCCTAGTGAATAGCGGGCAGGCTTGAACTGTATCTGTTTTCAAATGTAGGGAGTAAAAGTCAAAAGTCATTGAAAAATAAATCTATGGTAGTAACGACGTACAGTGTGTATTTCGTTACTACCCACCACTGCATATAAACATTCATTTTCATAGCAAAGTATCAACAGAAACCACTACAAACCCAGACGCATGACAGGCACATAATGTCCCAAAAATGAAGAGTAAAATTGTCTCCACTGGTCATTTTCATGCTGGTCGTTCAGCTAGCATCTGCTTGGTCAATTTAATTTGACCATTTATTTTGTCACAATCAGTTCAATTTACAGTTATCATTACAACTTTCCCTCCTTGTTTGTTTTGAATATAGATTCATATTTTGTAGGGAATTTCAGTTGACCTCCAAATACTAATTTTGGTGTACGGTATTCGAGTTTGGCGCTTCCACAGTAATGACGACCGGGTCGATGAACGCAACGTCAGAGGACAGCAGTACAGCACTGTGGACAACACTACTTAAAAGGCTGCCGAGTGTTTGTACTTTAAACAATGACGACATGGCGCCGGGTTCTTTAAAAATAAACCCTCACGCGTTCAATGGTTTCTGTTATCCACGCGTTAGCCGCCGTGGGATGGGTTCTGTCCGAATTTCCTGCTTTAGCCCCTTACCTTTAGTGAAAGAGATGGAGGGTGGGCACATTTCTATTTACATCGAGGGTTTGGGGGGAAGTTCTGACGAAATCGCCATGTTTTATTTTTTCATCACAGCAGAACTTATCACAACACCTCTGAGTTATTTATGCGACTTGAAGTGAGGGTGTGTGTGCGCGAGAGAGGGAGAGTGTGGCGGAGCCGGTGTGGGAATGGGTGTGGGAGCGGTGGGAGGGTCAGGAGGAAGCCGCCGGCAGCGCTGACAGACACCAGGCACCGCAGCGACACACTCAACGCCGAACTGGACTGATTTTTGGTCGCGCTTCTGCCTTCGAGGGAACCAACAAGAACGTCAACTCATTTGACCTCAATTGTTTAAGGTACGTCATGGACACGCGTGGCACAAAACTCAAATTAGCAACAGCAACAAAAAAAAAAAAACAGTGCCCTCGTGCGTTGTCGCTGGGTTACGTTAAACGTTAACTTTTGCGAACGTTTCCTGCTTCGTGGGGAAAAGGAGTTGCCTCTTCAAGCACACGTTCAAATGTGGCATTTTGGAAGCGGTTTCGCTTGATTTATTGTGTTGCGTTTGTAAGTTGAATGAGCGACACGGGGAGGAAACGCTGTGCCAAACGCCGTTTAAAATGTAGCATTTTGAACATGTAGCATTGAAAGGCGCGCTATGGGCTGATAATAAGTCAGTCGGAATCACTGTTTTCGTTTGGCACGAATCTAAGACATCCACATTAAAACCCCTTTGAAGTTATTCAAACGTTCATTCATAACGTCATTGCTGCTTCTTTAACTGTGGCTTCGTCTGCAGCGTCATCACCAAGTGACTCAGAAAATCTTTATTCAGCTACGCAAATAATTAGCAGATTCCTGGTGGAGTTATGAGTCTAGTTAAACAACTAAAACCAAATTGGTTTATAATTTTGCTGGCATGGACTATATAATGTAGAAAACATACACTTGAGTTCCCCTTCAGTGAATGCCATTTCAGTGTGGCATGTAGCCTTGGTTGTCTTCTTATGGAGCCAGACAGAGACGCATTTATAAGGCCGTTAAGAAGCAACAAACCTCACCAAATGGCTTCGTTTGTGTATTTTTTGCTTCTCGAGTGTCAATCTGTTGTGTGTGTCTGAGTGGTTTGTGAAAACAAGCAAAGCAGCTGCCATCTGCGGTGCAACCTGTTTGAACCCAAATGTATGCCACTGCTTTAAAATAGAAATATAAAAATCTGCATATTATTATACATATTTTACATAGCCAATCCCACCACACTTCAGTTGTACAGCCGGTTCACAACCCTTGTCCTATCCTTCCCTCACAGGGTGTAGCATTACTGCCTACACAACACTCATATCTAATGTTTCATTGTTCCAACTATATAATGATTTACTTTTCTCATCTTGATTATAGTAAGTGCTTTGTCTTTTGTCTTCTTTTCTCATGACCCTCTAGAAACTTTGTTCTGTTCGACTGATCGACTCAGATTCTCAATAAATATCCATTATAATACTAAGAAACCACAGCAGCATCTTAAAAATTCCACTGTGACACAGTAAAACTGTTCAGGCATAAAAGTAAAACTAACAGCCGAACAGGACAAAAAAAAAAAAAAATAATAATCTGCATAGTGTCTGTAAAACGACCTACTGTAAAGAGGATCCCCGAATATTAACAGTTTGGCATTTGCAAATTCACCTATTCATGTACTTATTTATGGAACTTTGTTGGGATTTAGGGAACCTTTTAGGGGGCCTTTGTTGTTCGCAGAAATATTCACGATTTGATTTAACGTGGCAAAAAAAGTCAGAAAATATCTATTTTTATTTTTGTGGCAAAATACTGTTTGTATTATGTATGATATTTATTGTAGCATCACTTTAATTGAGACAACGAACAGTTACTGTTGGTCGTACCCACACGAAAAATTATAAAAGTAGTTTGTCTACTCAATCAAACTTTTGTGGCAGAAGGCTGAAGATGAAAGTTCTTCCTACACACACGCCTACTCGCTCTCTTATCCAGTCACAAATCTAACGGCAGCCATGTTCGAGTTGTAATCTCAGCACTTTCTTCCAGTTCTGGTGAAAGCGAAGGGGGCCACGACAAAGCAACCATAGGACTTTAAATGTCTACAAAATGTCTTTTTTTTTTTTTTTTTTTAAACACAGAATGTCACCACAGAACCACCAAAGATTACAATATTCATATTTCTGGGTTTGGAAACATATAGCGGCTTGACATTCCGCGGGAGAGGCTAGTTAAGATGGTGGCACCCATCTGGGATAGTCCTCTGTGGTCAATCTGTTTGGAACAGCTGACTTGTTGCCTCAAGGTCATATGGAGGGCAGGATTTCTTACATTGAGGGCCTGCCTGCAGCTGCCACCTGGAACTAGGATGACAGGCAGTCGGCTGCAAATGTGATATAATCCTCTTTAAATGACAGTCACTGCTTGGAGATGATCGGCGGCAAAGCAGGACTGTGTGCCACTGACAAGAATGATGCAGTTTTGATCTGAAAGGACGTCTAATGTATCACAGTCAGCAGCTGTTTGAACAAAACACCCTGTTAAATATTCTGGCTAATCTCAGTGACTAAAGTGAGATTATTCGGCACTAAACAACGCGGCATGTGTGCTTGTCAATACCGTCTTCCAAAGTTTTTTCCCTTCTGGTGAGGTTTGTTTCTATTGGGTTGCGCTGGCACAGAGGCTGATTTTTCTTTCCTTCCATTGCCTCTTAGGGCTTTTTTGCAATCTCAATGTGCTGGTTTTTGGTGATATTTTTGGTCTGTGAAAAAGTTGTGGTTTAGCCCGGATGTTGGCCCACTTCTACACAGTAAGCTATGTATTTCAATGTAAGCACTATAACAATGTCTAGGATTATTGTTTTTTTCTTGTTGTATTATTTTTTGTAAGATTATGATAATGTTAAAATTATTAATTAGAAAAGCATCTCATTTATCACACTTCTTATACAAGATAAATGTTCTGTAGCTGACTCAGTTTCTCAGGTCCTGAGTTTATCACAGTACAGACATACGACTTTTCAAGGTTACAAACGGTACGCAACGAACCTGTTTGTGCAGTGGCATAAGAATATGTTGGCCCAAGGTGGCATGCTGAGTTACCGCTGTAATGATTGTTTTGTCATTTGATTATTTTACATGAATGACCAAGAAGCGTTTTTCATACAAATATTTAGTGTAATTATGATTTTACTACTGCATTAGTGTATGTTAGTGACAAACTACAGTGCGTCCTAATTGTCGAATTCAGGAATGGAATGCTGTTGTAAACCGGGGATCCTCTGTACCCATCCATCCATCCATCCATCGTACCACTTATCCTCACTAGGGTCGCAGGTAAACTGGATCCTATCCCAGCTGACTTTGAGCGAGAGGTGGGATAATTTAGAGACTTCACTTAACCAAGCATGCCTGTTTTTGGAATATGTGAGGAAACCGGAGTACCCAAATAAAACCCACGCATGCACGATGAGA
>NC_084531.1:4959895-5187395 GCF_024500275.1 Phycodurus eques
CATGAAATTTATCTCTTCCCTTCACCATTCTTCCTCCATTCTATGACTAATTTACTCACTGCCCGTGTCATCCTTTAGCTCTGTCTCTGTACCCTTGCCCTCAAATGAAAATTCCATTTGTGGCTCCCCATCATTTTCCCAACATAGTGAAACTCTTTCTCACATATATTGTTTATAAATGTGTTTATAATCTGTTTCCCTGGTCATCACTAGCCATGTTTGACTTGTGACATTGCCAGGTTTTGGCATTGTTGTTCATTGCTGTTGGTTGGATAAAAACTGTGTATTACAATACACATATTATTACACATATTATTACAATAAATATGATGATTACTACATACATGTATTAGCTAACATGTCATCTGCTAATTAAGAAATGACTGCATGAATACAGTATATACTTCCAGTATATACGTATGACAGTTGAGAGCGGTACTTTATGTTCTTAATTCAATCACTGAACCAAAACAAAACAGGAATGTTAGGGGGGGGGAAAGTCCTCTGTAAATCTTTGTTGCACACCATACAGAGAATCAAATCACACACAAGCAGGCATTGCAAGGAAAGATGCCAGGGTTAGAAGTCAGACACACAGTCATCACCTGCCAACCACCACAGCTCTTGCACCCAGTTATGGAACCTTCCAAAACTTTGTCATACACAATAATAATTTTCTTATTACAGCTGCAGCGTGAAAACATAAACACTGGTGACACTTTACAGCTTCACATTGCATCAGTTTTTGTTGTTGTTGTTTTGCCACTTAAGCCGATCTTTCTGCTATGAATCTGCCTGAGAATAATGTTTCTCAAGGTTTTAAGTACCATGTATTTTAATAGCTTTTACATATGGGCTGTACATCTAGTCTGGGATAATGGAATTGAATTTCCAGATGTTTTGCGGTTTCTTACAGGCTTGAATAAGACAGCACATATGAGCAGCTCAATATCCAGTTCCCACAAGGTTAACATTTCTGATATTCACATGACACCTGTCAAACAATATTCACAGCACCAACTAAGCACAATAATGTCATTTTTTGCCACATCTAACAGTCTTGTAACTCTATAGACACAGAATACCAAGCTGTTAAATAAATTGTAGAAGTTATCATTTATTTGCTTAGCTTGCATTAGTATTATGGACGATTTTGATGGTTGCTTGCTGACCATGGGGGAAAGGAAGATGTCTCGCCTTCGGGAAGATGACTCAGCGGGAATCGTCAGAGAAGGGCGCCTTGACCAAGCACATGTGGCCGGGTGTTGGTCTCATGTCTTCACCTTGAAACCCTCCCCTTAGTGTTTTATGTCTTGTAACTTAGTATGTTATGTCTTGTAACTTAGATACCTCCCTATTTCAAATAAATACAGGAGCAACGGGGGAGATTGTTTAGAGCGTGATAGGAGACTGTAATTGAACAATCTCCCATACGTCCTCCTCATGAGCAAAAGAAACCAGCGTCTTCATTCCTTTGTGTCTATTTTTTATAGGTGTTGGGTGAGATAGATCCAACACAAGCTTTTTCAGACTTGACTTGGGTGTCACTTGAACCACGTTGTATTTGGACATTACTCTGTTTCACTTACTATACATATACAAGGAAACATATGTACATATACACACAAAACCCCCACACTCACACCGATGGATCTGGAGAGAGGTCAAAATCCCAATATTTACCATATGTCGCCTGGAACACACTGAGAGCAACAAAAAAAAAAAGTCAATTGACAGAGCAGACCGCTTTCATTCTTGAATACCAAAGATGTATCTAGACGAGACTTTCAATTTATTCAGAATGGGGCTGATTTTTCATCAGAGTACTTTTAGACTATAAACACAAATTTTGCAAATAGAAATGATTACCCTTGGAGACTGTTGTTAATATTGGCCTGTATGTCTCGGTCTTTTCTCAGCCCTTTCTAAGTTGAGTTTGTTGTTTTTTATGTTTTTCTCTGTCTTTTGGCTATCTTGGTCTTTTGGCTATCTTGGTCTTGTCGGCTATGCATTCTTGTCTCATGCCATCCATGAGTCAGTTCTCTCTTTGTCTCTCTTAGTGGTTTAACTGTTTGTTGATTGGTCATCATCAGTACCAGAGGTAATTGCTTTGGTGAGGGCAAGCAGCTCTAAACATTGGCTATGTTTGCTCTTGTACAGTTGCGTTATGTATGTAGAATAACAGAAGTGTGTTGAAAAAAAGCATAGTCCATATTACTTTTTATACATGTAAATACATTCTATTCCAAATCAAAACAAAACTGAAAAAAACTGTGCGCATTCTATTCCAAATCAAAACAAAACTGGAATACCCGTTCTCAGGTGGCAGAAATTGGTTGACTGCACAAAACACAGAAGCAGTTTTCAGAAATACTGTCATAGTACAAGTAAATATTTGTTCAGTGATTCATAAGAAAGCTAAATATTGAATTATCTATGACTTTGAGTGTTCTTTGTCCTCATATATATTACTTGTTTGTTTTGTTGCTGCTTGTTCGATAAAGCATCTGAAAGTTCATCAGTGGCTGTATCCATCCTTGACCACATGCAATGGCAATACATTGGTGTCAGACGTTCACGTTTTAACGCGCTTGTCACAGGGTGAGGGGGGCTTAGGACCCAAATGCAGCACACCAGGAAAGTTGGAAAATATTTGAACAATCAATCCGAGATCAACTGTGACAGGTAAAATCAAAGCCAGCATTCAGTGCAGTTAAGGGCAGTCATTTCACACATCGCAGTCTAGCTGGTCAGGCTTTGAAGATCGCTTGGTCTTGGCGCAGACAATGCAATGTTGGGTAATCCACAGATACCAGGTCAGGAAATGCTCAGATTTCACTGTTGTCTTAATCCACGATTTGAAGAGAGCAGAAGAGGGAAAACAGGAAACTTACACAGAGTTGACCTCAAGCAGAAAAACGAAGCCCAGGAAACAGACTTAGCAGGACTCGAGGTCTTAATAGAAGGCTGGTCCGACAGCCACAGGAACAGGCAACCTTGAGCTGGCAGAATTCCCGGTCGTGGGTGGAAGTCAGAGGGCTGGCCAACCAGTCAATTGGAACAGACAAACTTGAGCACTGCCAGTCGTGGATAGGAAGCAGAGTGGATTCACGGGGTAGCGTTATCCTGTCTTGCACAAAATATCATGTGACACTATGGCAACGATTGCATCATCAACCATGTCTTAAATAGGGAGGTGTCACTGATGCTGGGTAGAAGCGCATGATTAGCTGACAGATTGACTAGCTAGCAGAACATGATTGGCTGACGTGAGAGAATAAATAGGCAGACTGTGACTCCGCTACCTGAACGCTATTGTAGGAGAGGATGTTAAGCAACTTTATGCTCTATTGAAAGTGAAGGAAGAAGCTGATGTTTGCATAAAAGATATTGTGCCAAAATGAGAGCTAGCCTCCGGATGGAAACAAACATGGTGGCGTCCATCAGCTCATGTGGTTTGCCATGAAGATGCCAAAATTCCCGGAAAAAGGGACCTGGGAAGCTTGTAGAGTACAATTTAAATTGGTGGCTGCTTCAGACAGCGAAGATGAAGCAGTGCAGTTTTTTTGGGGGGACTGGCACATTCTGCTGGTGCTGATGGCTTAGCATTTATCTGAATCTGAATCATCTTTATTTGTATGTAGTATGTCCAAAAAACACACAAGGAATTTGTCTCCGGTAGTTGGAGCCGCTCTAGTACGACAACAGACAGTCAATTTACAGAACACTTAGAGACAGAAAGACATTGACAAAAAAACCAAAAAAACAGTCACTGAGCAGTAAAGGGTTGCTAGTTATCTGGTAATGCCGGTACATTTTTATTTATTTTTTTTGACAATTGTGCAAAACGATGCAGAGTCCTCTAGCACTTAGAGCAGTTCGAATGACTAATATTGCAATAGTCCGGTGCAATGACCATTGTGCAAAGGGCGCCGAGACTTCAAGGAGTGTATGTGGTTTAAAGTGACGAGTAGTGCGATAATCTGGGACAATATTGGTTGTGCAAATGTTACAGATACTCCTCAATCAGTGTGCAAATGGAGCAGATGCTACTCTGGCATGAGTGGCCAGTATATGCAAATAGTGCAGCATGGCGAGACAACTACAGTGAGTGCACGAGTAATACATAATTGGCCCCACAGAAATGTGACAACGAACTCAAGTCAAAAAATTGCCAGCATGTTGTAATGGAATTGTAGGTCAGGTGTTTAAGAAGTTGATCGCAAAAAGGAAGAAGCTGTTGGAATGTCTACTAGATCTAGATTGCATTGATCGGTAGCGCCTACCTGAGGGAAGGAGCTGGAAGAGCTGGTGCGGGGTGCGGAGGGTCCAGAGTTCCACAAGCTGCAGCCCTGTTTATAGTGGGCCAAGAGATTCTTACACCAGCAGAGTTGATGTTTGGGAGAGCTCCAGGTGTCCCTGAGGACTGACTGGGAGTGGATTATCGCTGAAGCTGTAGGATCGGCTGGAGGCAGCGCATGCATTCATCTGAAACTAGTTAGAGAAGGTTGGTATGAAGCAAAGAACTATAATGTGCGGAGCCGGGTGAGCTGCTTCGTGTATACACACCCAAACAAAAGAAGGGACATTGCCCCAACTTGGAAAGTCACTGGGATGGCCCACGTATGCTTGAGTGGGTGGGAAAGGTAGTTTATAGGGGGGCAGTTCCCCCTATGGGTAGATTTAGCTTGCATCTGGCTCGGGACATGCAGTGGATACAACTTCCCCGGATTCCACCGGTGTTTTACCTGTTCAGCCACTGGGGCCACCTGGACACGTACATGAGTCTGGCCAAATCCGGCCACAGAGAGAGAGGTGTAGACTGCCAAGGTTAAGGGATTTCTTTCCTCGACCCCTTGGGGCAAGGGCCTTCAGATTGAGGAAGGCAGTGTAATATCTGTGACTTCAGTGTGTGTGCCTTTAAAAAGGCAGGGCCTGGTGTGTGGCGTGGGACATCAGCGCGTGCAAGAGGTAGGTTGACAATGTTAGTTCAGTTTAGTGAGTCTGCGTGTTGAATGACTAGGCGTGAGTTGTGTAACCCTGACCCAGAAGCAGTCCCATACATACCCACACTATAGCCAAAAAAGAAAGGTTATGATTAAAGACAAATGGGCTGTTTCTGTTTTAACACATTCACTGCCATTGACAGAATGAAAAAAAATTTAGAAGTCAAATATCCATGTTAACTGGGAAGGCTGGCAGTGAATGATTTAAGCGGCGCAACATATTACAGGCTTTACGATAGTGATAAACTGTACTGAATAGTTCAGTCACCTCCTTCAACCAATCAAATATGCATATCAGGCCGTAATCACTGACTGCACACAGATAAGACAGACGAGGAGAAACGTAGCAGGGGAGAGAGAAAAAGACTCAGCGTGTAAGGTTGAGTTAGGAATAAACGGTGCTTAAAATGCAACAGTCAGTGTCATTTTTGTTTGTAATTCTCAGTGGGAAGTTCCCACTGGAAGCACTCAAAAGTCCAAATATGTGAAAAGCTAATTTCAAACAAAGTTCTTGAACATACATAACCTCTGAAACAGTTCAGTTGTTAATATTTGTCGAATTAAAATATGCAAAATTCTTTCAGACATCACTGTTGTGTCAAGATGCCCACCAAAAATTTAAAACTCAAAGTATATTTTTGTTAAGTTAAGCACTTTATTTGAACACGTATCTTCTTCTTCTTCTTTTCCTTTCGGCTTGTCCCTTTGGGGGTCGCCACAGCGCGTCATCCTTTTCCATGTAATCTCTTGCATCCTCCTCTCGAACACCAACTGCCCTCATGTCTTCCCTCACGACATCCATCAACCTTCTCTTTGGTCTTCCTCGAGCTCTCTTGCCTGGCAGCTCCATCCTCATCGTCTTTCTACCAATATACTCACTATTTCTCCTCTGGACGTGTCCAAACCATCGAAGTCTGCTCTCTCTAACTTTGTCTCCAAAACATCAAACCTCGGCTGTCCCTCTGATTAGCTCATTTCTAATTTTATCCAACCTGGTCACTCTGAGAGCGAACCTCAACATCTTCATTTCGGCCACCTCCAGCTCTTCTTCCTGTTGTCTTTTCAGTGCCACTGTCTCTAATCCGTACATCATGGCTGGCCTCACCACTGTTTTATAAACTTTGCCCTTCATCCTAGCAGAGACTCTTTCTGTCACATAACACACCTGACACCTTCCTCCACCCGTTCCAATCTGCTTGGACCTGTTTCTTCACTTCCTGACCACAGTCACCATTGCTCTGGAGGGTTGACCCCAAGTATTTCAAGTCCTCCACCCTTGCTATCGCTTCTCCCTGTAGCCTCACTCTTCCCCCACCACCCCTCTCATTCATGCAGATATATTCCGTCTTACTTCGTTTGGATGGACACTCATATTTGTTTGGCCGGATTTTAAGACGGATGCCCTTCCTGACGCAACCCTCTGCGTTTATCCGTGCTTGGGACCGGCCTACAGTTTGCACTAGCTTGTGCTCCCCATAGGGCTGCATTTTCTTGAACACATATAACTTTCTCTTTTTATTTACTTGCTCTTATTGTGAAATGCAGCCCTACTTTTATTTAGTAGAAGTAAATGAGAAAACATTACACAGTTGTGCTCATACTGTATGTTAGATTACCATGGCAGAATTTTTAAGATGCATACAATTCTTTATTATCCTTTCATATCATTATATCAGAGGCATAAAAATAAAAAAAATTGTTTTTAAAAACTTCAACGATACTATCATTTATCGTGAAGGTTTTTAGGAAAATATATCATTCTAAAAAACTTACTATCGGAACAGGTATACCATATAATATAGAGGAAGAGCAATGGATAACGAAAAAATATTGTACAAACAATATAAAAGATAACAATGATCAATGTATACACATACCTCTACACCATTTTCCACCCCCCACTTTTATTAAGCATCCATGCCTTCTCCTATCGAAGTACAGTTGAGAAGGATTCATGAATCTCAATTTTTAACCCACAAGAAGTTTGAGCATGAGACAACCAGCATCACATTAGCACCATATAGGTCACCAAATTGATTGGGGTGCTGTTTGTTTCCTTTGTCAAATGCTTAAATGCCCCATTTTCAATGCTTTAAAAGTATAACTGGAAAATACTTATAAATGATGCAAGACTCACCCAACTGTTCTTTGAGTGTAATCCATCGGGCCGTTTAATTGTAGCTAAATCATTCTATGGTGTCGAAAATTAACGGTGGCTCTCGGGTAAGTCAATCATTTAACATTTTTGACATCTATCATTCTTTGTCCAAATGAATCAATGCTTCTAGTATGACATCACACAATTTGGAACTTAACATTATAGTCATACTTGTGGTCAGTCATACTCTACTTTTTTATGTTTACTTCTTTTGTAAATACTGTTTTTAAATCTACGATTGATGTAAAGCATCCTTGAGGGCCTTGAAAGGCACTTACATCCATCAATCCATCCATTTTCTGAGCCGCTTCTCTTCACTAGGGTCGCGGGCGTGCTGGAGCCTATCCCAGCTATCATCGGGCAGGAGGCGGGTTACACCCTGAACGGGTTGCCAGCCAATCACAGGACACATAACAAACAACCATTCGCACTCACATTCACACCTACGGGCAATTTAGAGTCACCAATACATGCATGTGTTTGGGATGTGGGAGGAAACCGGAGTGCCCGGAGAAAGCCACGCAGGCATGGGGAGAACATGCAAACTCCACACAGGCGGGGCCGGGGATTGAACCCCGGTCCTCAGAACAGTGAGGCTGACGCTCTAACCAGTCGGTCACCGTGCCGCCTACTACTACTACTACTACTACTACTACTATTATTATTATTATTATTATTATTATTATTATTATTATTATTATTATTATTATTATTATTGGGGGGGCACAATCCAGTGCAAGCCCAGAAAAATGCAGAGGGTTGCGTCAGGAAGGGCATACAATTTAAAACTTTGCCAAACAAGTATGAGAGTTAATCCAAAGAATTCCATACCGGATTGGTCGTGGCCCGAGTTAACAACGTCCGCCGGGCGCCGGTGGGAATTCAGCTACTCTGGGCCGAAGACAAAGGAGAGGCGGATTCTTGGGCAGAAAGAGAAGAGGAAAGTACAGATCCTATAACTGAATGTGGGGACTTTGAAGGTTGGGACTATGACAGGAAAAGCTTGGGAGTTCGTTGACATGATGATTAGGAGAAAGGTATTGTGTAGTATTGTGTGTATAGGAGAGCATGTCAGAAGAGAAATGGAGGAGGGGTTATTTTAAAGGAAGAGTTAGCTAAGGATGTCTTGGACGTGAAAAGAGTATCAGATCGAGTGATGAGGGTGAAACTTGAAATTGAGGGTGTTATGTATAATGTGATTACTGGCTATGCCCCACAGGTAGGATGTGACCTTGAGGTGAAAGAGAAATTCTGGAAAGAGCTAGACAAAGTAGTTCTGAACATTCCAGACAGAGAGAAACTCATGATTGGTGCAGATTGGAATGGACATGTTGGTGAAGGAAACAGGGGTGATGAAGAAGTGATGGGTAAGTTTGGCATCCAGGAAAGGAACTTGGAGGGACAGATGTTGGTAGACTTTGCAAAAAAGGTGCAAATGGCTGTAGCGAATATTTTCTTTCAGAAGAGGAAGGAACATAGGGTGACCTACAAGAGCACGCAGGTGGATTACATTTTGCGCAGACGATGTAATCTGAAGGAGGTTACTGATTGTAAGGTGGTGGGAGAGTGTGGGTGGATAGCACTGGATGGTGGTGTGTGAGGTGACTCTGGTGGTTGGGGGGAAGATTAAGAAGAAAAAGGCAGAGTAGAGAACCATGTGTTGGAAGCTGAGAAAAAAAAAGAGTGTTGTGTGGGTTTTCGAGAAGAGGTGAGACAGGCTCTCGGTGGACAGGAGGAGTTTCCAGAAGATAGGACCACTACAGCCACAGTAATCAGAGAGACAGGCAGGAGAGTACTTGGTGTAGCTTCTGGTAGGAAAGGGGAGAAGGAGACTTGGTGATGGAACCTCAAAGTACAGGAAATCATACAATGAAAGCGGTTAGCTAAGAAGAAGTGGGACACTGAGAGGACTGAGGAGAGGACAAAGGAATACATTGAGATGCGACGTAGGGCAAAGGTAGAGGTGGCAAAGGCTAAACAAGAGGCATATGATGACATGTCTGCCAGGTTGGACACTAAAGAAGGAGAAAATGATCAATGCAGGTTGGCCAGACAGAGGGGTGGAGATGGGAAGGATGAGCAGCAGGTTAGGGTGATTAAAGCTAGAAATGGAAATATGTTGACTGGTGCCATTCGTGTGCTGGATAGAAGGAAAGAATACTTTGAGGAGTTGATGAATGAGGAAAATGAGAAATAAAGAAGAGTAGAGAGGCAAGTTTGGTGGACCAGGAAGTGGCAATGATTAGTAAATGGGAAGTTAGAAAGGCACTCAAGAGGATGAAAAATGGAAAGGCAGTTGGTTCCTGATGAGATACCTGTGGAGGAATGGAAGCATCTAGGAGAGGTGGCTGTCCAGTTTTTGACCAAATTGTTCGACAGAATTCTAGCAGGTGAAAAAATGCCTGCGGAATGGAGGAAAAGTGTGCTTGTGCCCATTTTTAAGAAAAAATGGTGATGTGCAGAGTTGTAGGAACTAGAGCATTATTTGCCTTGAGGGTGTTGATGGAAAACTACAGAGAAGGTTAGAAGGAGCTACATTGTGTCTTTGTAGACCTAGATAAAGCCTATGAGAGAGTGCCCAGAGAAGACCTGTGGTACTGCATGCGGAAGTCTGGAGTGGCAGAGAAGTATGTTAGAATAATACAGGACATGCACGAGGGCAGCAGAACAGTGGTGAGGTGTGCTGTAGGTGTGACAGACGAATTTAAGGTGGAGGTGAGACTGCATCAGGGATCAGCCCTGAGCCCTTTTACGTTTGCAGTGGTGATGGATAGGCTGACAGATGAGGTTAAACTGGAATCCCCATGGAGCATGATGTTCGCAGATGACATTGTGAAAGCAGGGAGCAGGTGGAGGAACAGTTAGAAAGGTGGAAAGGAGAGGAATGAAGATTAGCCAAAGTAAGACAGAATATATGTGCATGAATGAGAGGGGTGGAGGGGGGAGAGTGAGGCTACAGGGAGAAGCGATAGCAAGGGTGAAGGACTTTAAATTCTTGGGGTCAACAGTTCAGAGCGATGGTGAGTGTGGTCAGGAAGTGAAGAAATGGATCCAAACAGGTTGGAACGGGTAGAGAAAGGTGTCAGGTGTGTTATGTGACAGAAGAGTCTCTGCTAGAATGAAGGGCAACGTTTATAAGACAGTGCTGAGGCCAGCCATGATGTACGGATTAGAGAAAGTGGCCCTGAAGAGACAACAGGAAGCAGAGCTGGAGGTGGCGGAAACAAAGATGTTTAGGTTCTCTTTAGGAGTGACCAGGTTGTATAGTATATGTAAATGAGCTCATCAGAGGGACAGCCAAGGTTCGATGTTTTGGAGACAGTTAGAGAGAGCAGAGTTCAATGGTTTGGACATGTCCAGAGGAGAAATAGTGAGTATATTGGTGGAAGGATGATGTGGATGGAGCTCCCATCCAAGAGAGCTAGATGAAGACCAAAGAGAAGGTTGATGGATATCCTGAGGGAAGACATGAGGGCAGGTGGTGTTAGAGAGGAGAATGCAGGAGATAGGCTTACATGGAAAAGGATGACACGCTGTGGCGACCCCTAACGGGAAAAGCCAAAGGGAAAAGAAGAAGATTATTATTATTGTTATTAGATGCATTAGTATTAATATTATTGAATAACACAGAAAATGCCACAAAATCCTTATTGCCGAGAGAGGGCAGATGCAGGATTTTGGATGAAAGCTTCTGTGCTCCCTTTTCACTGAACCCGCGTCGATGTATTCACACATACACACTGACAGCAGAGCCATGAGAAAATGGACTATGGTGATGCAATGACCTTGTTACAGAGTCAGTAAAGTGGAACTTATTGTTTGCTGTTCCAGAAAGTGATTTCAAGCATATGGTACAGCATGAAAACTGCATTCAACAATTTGAGAAGTATATGCAAAGCAAATATATTTATATAGAGCATTTCATACACGCGGTAACTCAATGTGCTTTACATAATTAAAAGCATTTAAAAACAAAGGGAAGAAAACAGCTTATAAACATTTAAAAAATGAGGAAAAAAATTAGTACCGTATTTTCACGACCATAAGGTGCACCGTATTAGAAGGCGCAGTCTCAGTTACGGGGTATATTTCTGTATTTAACACATACATAAGGCGCACCGTATTATTGGCCGCAGGCATGGTAAAACATACGCTAGCTTAAAACATACGTTAGCATGCATGCACGCAAAAACAATGTTTTTAAAAAGGCAGCGGGAGCAAAACTGAGTTCGGTTGTACTTTATTGAAGTATTTAACAATGTACTCATGTTACTTTTTGATCAATCCTCATCCACAAATCCATCTAAGTCCTCACCTTCTGTATCCGAAATGAACAGCTGGGCAAGTTCTCCATCAAACACGCCAGGTTCCCTCTCGTCATTGTCGGAGTCAGTCTCGTTGCCGTGCGGCTCCTCAGAAATGATGCCGGCTTTTACGAAAGCTCGAACAACACTGCAAGCAGACACGTTAGCACAAGCATCCACAATCCATTCACAAATTCTGGCGTAACTTGCCCGGCGCTGCCTCCTCGTCTTACTAAAGCTGTGTTCGCCATCGGTCATCCATGGCTCCCACGCCGCTCACAACTTCACTTTGAACGACCTGTTTACACGGATGTCCAGCGGTTCGTCAAGCCTCCCGCTCAAACTCAGTCGAATGGGGACTGTAGAGACGCTTCTCCCGGCTTTTCTTTGCTCATTAATCCATTGCTCGAGTTGGTCTTCCAACTTTGGCCACCTCGCCTTGTTTTCGCGGAAACTCAGCTTCCTCTTCTTGACTTGGCGAAGCTCGTTTTCCTGCTTCCTCCACTTGCGAACCATGGATTTGTTGATCTTGAATTCTCTCGCGGCTGTGGCTGCTCGATTCCCATGTTCCGCCGCGTAACTAATAGGTTTCAGTTTAAAATGTGCTTCGTAAGCGTGTCTCTTCGTAGATTCCATTTTCGGGGGTCCTCAGCCAAACCGATGCACATACCGGAACTATATACCTACTGGGGGCGTGTCTTTAGCCTCCTCTGTCACGCGCACCCTTCCCCCTTTACGTCCACAGTCACGTCCGCCTTCCTCTATATAAGCAGCGTGTCGGCAGGAAATGCTCCCAGTCAGTCGAGTGGCGCGCTCATTAAAGTCACACAACAACATTTACAGATTTTGGAACTTGGTGCACACATAAGGCGCGCCGCATTATAAGGCGCCCTGTCCATATTGGTGAAAATTTAAGACTTTTAAGTGCGCCTTATGGTCGTGAAAATAAGGTACAATTAAAACAGCGTACAGTGAAAGAAATATCATTTAAAAGTGGAAATGCTCTAAAAAGCATGAGAAAAATAATTTTTAACCTAGACTTAAAAACATTCACACTGTTAGCAACTTATTCCATTTGTGTGCACCATAATAGCTAAATGCTGCTTCACCATATTTGCTTTAGACTCTGTGCTGCACTATTTGACCTGAGTCGGTCGATCTCAGAGCCCTTCTTGAAAATAAATAGTTAATTTGTGGTAACGTTTTAATTTTTACTGTAGCTATCTGCCCTAAAATGAGATAGGGAGGCTGCGCCAATGTTTTAAATCATCACAATTCTTTTTTCATCAGAGGTACGTTATTTAAATTACTTAACTCTGGAAATTTTGCTGAGATATTAATGCCTAGATATTTGATATTCCCAGTCGGAAGAGGAAAGTTTGGATTTTGGTCCACAGGATTCCATGCCTTAGTCGTTATAGGGAGTATTATTGATTTTGACCAATTGATAGCATATTCTGATAAGTGCGAAAATGTCTTAATTAGGTTTAAAAATTATTGAAGTGATCCCTTGGGTTCTTGTAAATATAGAAGGATATCATCTGCATAAAGATTGATTTTGTTCTGACATAGGAGTACAGATACGTTTAATATTAGTATTCTGCCGTATTGCTATTGCCAGTGGTTCGAAAAATATTGCGAATAGGGGCGAGAGAGGGCATCCTTGTCTAGTTCTTCTTTGTAAAGTGAAACTTTGTGATGTGACTCCATTTGTGGTGACAGTTGCTTTGGCTGAGTTGTATAATGTTGTGATCCAATGACTATATGGGTCACTGAAGCCAAATTTATGAAGTAGATCAAAAAGAAAAGACAAGTTAACTTTGTCAAAAGCTTGACAAGATAATCGTTTTTAGATTATTACACTGAGACGTACTCATTAGGATTATCCTGTCATTGTTGGCGGAGCTCTGTCCTTTAATGAAACCTGTTTGGTCAGAATGTATTAACGACGGGATAATTTTTTCTCTTCTGTTGGCTAAAGCCTTAGATATGATTTTGATGTCGGTATTAATTAGTGACAGCGGTCGTTAATTAGCTGGATAAGTGGGGTCTTTCTCTGGTTTCAGTAGTACTTTTATTGCGGCTGAATTCATATGGCTTCTAAATAGGCCTTTATCTTCTATCACCATTCTGAAAAATAGTGGTCCTAGTATACACCATAAATGTATTTGTATCCAAAGTAAGGATGGGGATATAGTTGTGGAATCATTCATATCTAGAAAATCTTCCCATAACTTCCTTACAAATATATCGAACCCTGGATCTTTCAGTAGAGTAAGTATTAAAGTGCCAGGTTGGAGAAGGTATCATGTTTGACTCAAGTTTGAGACATAGAGAAATTGGAGCATGATTGCAAATTATTATTGGATGTATTTTGGAAGTGCTGTTTTGAGCAGTTGAGTTATTTGTGAGAAAAGTAGTCAATTCTAGAGAAGGAGAAGGTGAACTGAAGAAAAGAAAGTGTATTCCTTTTTGTATTAATTATTTTATTCTCCATATGTCGGCGAGTCCAAAATCGTGCATATATTCGTCTAATATTCGGGACGACTGTGATTGTTTGGAATGTTTTTAATTTGAGCGGTCTACGGTTGGATTAAATACTATATGAAAGTCTCCATCTACAATAATTGTCGAATTAGCTGACAAATTGGTCAGATGTGAAAAAAGTTTGTGAACGGCACGGGGGTCAACTGGTTTGCACGTCTACCTCACAGTTCTGAGGACCCAGGTTCAAATCCGGCCTCACCTGTGTGGAGTTTGCATGTTCTACCCGTGCGTGGTTTTTCGCCAGGTACTCCAGTTTCCACCCACAGCCCAAAAACATGCATGGTAGGTTAATTGAGGACTGTAAATTGTCCGTCGGTGTGAATGTGAGTGCGAATGGTTGTTTGTTCATTTGTGCCCTGTGATTGGTTCAGGGTGTACCCTGCCTTGCGCCCGTAAGATAGTTGGTAGGCTCCAGCACGTGAGGATAAGCGGTAGAGAAAATGAATGAATCAACTCTTTACTCAGCTACGGTATTCCTGCCCATGTTCACATGACCGACTGTAGCTAATACAACCTCCCGGCAAACAGTCTATCAATTTTTTACAGCTATGTCTCTCTTGTGGAGGTATGCAGTTTATCTTTGCCATGACTTTTGTTGGAACACATTTATTTGGCGACTATAAGTGCAGAGCTGTTTAATACGCAAGTTGTACCCGTTAACCTACAAGCGTGTGTGTGTGTGTGTGTGTGTGTGCGTGTGTGCGCGTGTGTGTGTGTGTGTGAGAGAGCTTTTTGTAAAAGACACATGAGTGATTTGGGATGTGCTATTCCTGAGAGAACTTGACGGGCTTGCTTATCTGAAAAAGCACATGGCCTTTTTCTATCCTCACTCACAGCCAAGGCTGCCATAACTAAAAAACAGGATGGATAAATCGTTACCACATTTTGGTTACGTTTCCTAAAATGGAAATGAAAATTTAGGAATGAGGAAGAGAAAAACCCATGCAAGCACTGAAAGTCAGGAGCCGAGATTCAAACCCTGCCCAGAAACTCAGAACTTTGAGCCTGACACTAGGGAACCATGATGCCATCATGAAGACCTCCATTCATCCACTTTCCGTACCGCTTATCATCACGAGGGTCGCGAGCGGGCTGGAGGCTATCCCAGCTGACTCTGGGCGAGAGGCGGGGTACACCCTGAACTTGTCACTTCGGGGTTTATATGTGCCCAATGTGCCAAGGGCACATATAAACAAACACATACTGTAAGTATCTCAGTTGAGGCTGCTCACCACAATCTGCATTACACTAGAGAGAAGCCAGATTCCTTTATTTTTGCTGTAGACAGAAAATATTTGGGTTGGACATCAAAAGATGAGTAAAGCTTAAGCTTTTCTTTCAATGTATTGAACAAATTATTGTGGCTCTGATACATGAGTTAGAGATTATTTGTCATGAAACATCAAATTTTTAGGCTCACAAAATCATCGGTACAGCTACTTTGCTTCCAATAATTGCATCAAACCTGTGTCCCACTGACATCACCGAACATTCTTGTTTTGTGCTACTTTCTTTTGCAGTTTCTTTTGGGGATTACTCCATGTTTGAGGACAGACAAATAGATTTTACAACGAATAAACACATACGCTAACATTAGCTTTCTCTGTTGCTGGACGCTACATAATTATACTCCACAGTCTCCGCTTTTGCTGCAGTGGTTCAGATTCTCCTCTTGAATATAGTCATTGTCCTAACTGTCCTTAATTACTGTCCAAGATTGCATTAGACCAGCCGTGCCAAGAATTAGACGTGGTCTCAGCGGGCGTAAATTTAGATCGACTTTTTGCAGTGTTGGGAAAGTTCATTTTCTCCACGAACTAGTTCAAACTTTTAAAAAAAAGAGCTAGTTCAGTTCATAATTCGAAATTTTTAATTTAAATTCACCGATCCAAAAACAAACTTGTTCATAGTTCTGCTTTTTGTCCAATATGTTGCTGACAGGCATTTCATTTTCCCATTGTTGCCACCCATTCAGTCCACACTAGTAGCCAGCTGCAGCTTTCACCCTGCAATCTCAAAAACACACTACGTACACAGTACATTGATAACTTTACATTCCTTGCAGCTCTGGCTAACTATATGAAGAAAATTATTTCATCTTATCTAGTCTTCTTCCTTGAAGTCCCTAACAAAACCTAGAAAAAAAATAAAAATAACTTTCATTCAAAAACTGTTCACAGACGCCAGAATAAGTGCATTCTAAATAATGTTCCTCAGGCATAAATTAACTAAATTCAGTTCACGTTCACCCAAAATATGAATTATTTCATGAACTTTCGTTCATTGAACACCTTTAGGTACAACACTGACTTTATGCGACCAAATTGTCTCTTCACCGGGCGCATGTCAAAGGACGCACCCACGCTGCTTCTGGATGCCCAGCTTGGCATAGACTGCTTTTCCAAATTGGCAAACACGCGCAGTGAGCCTCTCGCTTGTACGAAAATCAAGATACAACAGCATTTGCACAGATGAGCAGTCTTCCAAAATAGAGCCCTAAGTGTTACATTGACACCGTCACTTAGTGAAGAAGACCCAGCTCGGTTATTTGAGTTGTTTCCTATGTTTTCCTTTGTTTGATGGCTACGATTGTTCACCTGCAAACACCAAATCATTTTCCCCCGCTGTTTCCCTCCTGCTATCTTCCTGTTTGCCTGCCTGCCTCCTTACCAGCGACCCACCAGCCAACCCTCGACCTGCACGCGCCTCTCCACTGATTCCGGCCAGACTCTTTTGACACAATTCCTTCCTGATTAATGACCACAACCTCCTTCTCTCCTCTTCCTCTTTCTGTCTCATGAAATGACACTATGAAGAGAATGATCAGAGTTCAGTTTGTACAAAAATCATAGTCAACATTTTTATGCTCATTTCATCAAGGGACATTTCCATGTCTATTTCCTCCTTCTCCCCTCTCTCTCTCTCTCTCTCTCTCTCTCTCTCTCTCTCTCTCTCTCTCTCTCTCTTTGAAAACTCAGCACAAGCAGAGACACAAATCTAAAACCATTTTATCAACTTTTCCCCACCCATTGCTTCTGGACTCACTTATACATCCTGGCTTTTCTTCTTCTTTCTTCTTCTACTGTTTTCTTTTTCCGCTTCATCAATCAGTCCAGTTCATTCATTGTCCTCTGGTCCCTCGTTGGCTTTCTGTGTTCTCTGGGATATTTCTTTTTTCATTAGAGGAGAGGATATGAGTTGGGGTGATTCCTTGATTGCCCCAGCATAGCGAGAGGCCTATAAATCTATCATCAGATGTCCCGCTAAACACGCACCCATACGCAGACACACACACACACAGTAAGCATTTAAGGTGGCCTTCAGAGGTAACCGCACACACCCACAAGGACAGAAAAGCTTCAAAGTTGATAAGAGGGAAAAGCTCAAGTGTGTTTGAACGATCTAATGACAGGAGTGTGTTAGTATAACCTGTGAAAAGACAGGAAAAGTGTATCCGCTTTCAGAGCAGAGGTGAGACGTGACTATCTGCAACTGACTGTTTACATTAGATCGCGTTTAAACGGAGCAAAAAAACCTTTAAAAGCAGATCTCAGTGTATTTTTTTAAACACTGCATAATCTTCTCTTTCTTCACTATGTCAAGACACCTTTGAAAAAATGTGTGCGTGCATGAGTATGTCCCATTTATTTATGAAAGTCATCACAATTTCACTAGAGATGATCTTGATAACACTTTTCCAGGTGTCACCAGTGCAGACGGATTATTATCCATCCATCCATTTTCTGAGCCGCTTCTCCTCACTAGGGTCGCGGGCGTGCTGGAGCCTATCCCAGCTGTCATCGGGCAGGAGGCGGGGTACACCTTGAACTGGTTGCCAGCCAATCGCAGAGCACATACAAACAAACAACCATTCGCACTCACAGTCACTTTAGAGTCTCCAATTTATGCATGTTTTTGGGATGTGGGAGGAAACCGGAGTGCACAGAGAAAACCCACGCAGGCACGGGAAGAACATGCAAACTCCACACAGGCGGGGCCGGGATTTGAACCCGGGTCCTCAGAACTGTGAGGCTGGTGCTCTAACCAGTCGTCCACCGTGCCGCTCACAGATTACTATCGTAACACAAATTCTTAACCCATATTTGGGCTGAGTATTACAAATATGGTTTTGCTTGAGACCAAAAGGATGAAAAGTTGGTGTGTGTGTGTGTGTGTTACTGGCACACTATGCAAAGGACAGTGTATTTTGGTGGTTTTGCAGCTTTGTGTGAAAGAACATTCTACATATAACTTTACTTTTTTAAACTTCCACTTTATGACCTATATTCAAACGTTGCCCATCTCCAAAACAGTGTTGTTTTATAAGAGACACCGTGCCCTCTGGTTGTTCTTCTTGATTATTCTCAAATATCTGCTTGTGAGACAACTTGCCAAACACACATCTGTGTTAAACAACTTTCCATTATAATAATGTCACAAATCTGTCGATGATTTTAAAGTATGAACCCCCAAAAATATATTTTTTTGTTGTGATGGATGCTCACTTTATCAATTATACTCAAATGTGTGAAATTCTGGAAAAACTGCTTTGAATGAAAAGCTAACGCAGGCACACAATAAATATGTTACCAACATGGATTGTTTCATTTCCTTTTTAGCTTGGGATTTTTCAACATAAGGAAGATGTGGGTTGCTTGCAGGTCCATTTTGCACAAATGGAATGAATTTAACCAGTCGGCTAACAATATTCCAGTTTGTGTCCTATTGTTGGATGTGGAGAAGATTGGTAGGAAAGATTGGTTGATGTATATTCTAGCTTTGATTGAAAATTCAAAAACAAATATTCTGCTGCACAGGCCATTATTTTTAATGGTCCCATATTTTGGCTGTTTAGACCTCCATAGAGTGACTCGCTAACATAGTCTCAGTATAAAAGTGTCAGTTTAATTAAAACAAAAAAAACCTTGACCAAACCACTTTGGTTTTGTCATACGAGTGTCCAGAAAAGGCAGTTTTGACAGCTACTTCTGTTTGACCCAGTTTAGTACCTGCTTTGTCCATATTTGGCTAAGACCGCCCCCTTTCCTCTGATTGGATCTCTTCCGTGGAGAAGACACACTTGTGAGAGCACATGTCATTGTTATGTTGAAAGTGCTGGCTCGGAGCGGAGAGGTAGGCAGAGATCTTTCCTAGTGATGTACAGTAGATAAGCTCGAGATCTCCGAGAACTCGGATATTTTATTTACGGCGGCACCAAATCCTAGTAAAAGTTGGTATGGCAAAATACGGGACCTTTAAATGCACTCATCAGTTGATCTAATTGATTAAACAGTTAAAAGGCATATAAGGCAAATGCATGTACAGCAAAAATTGTCTAGGTTGAAATCCCTGCTCTGAACATGCTGTGTGGCGTTTGTATGTTCTCCTTGTGCTTACATGGGTACAATCCAAAACATGCATTGGAAGTTAATTGATGACAATGTAGAGGAAATGTAAGGGTCTGTTTCTTATTTTCACCATCAGTCCTTATATGCTCTCAGTCAAGTAAATGAATTTCTTTCCATCCAACGTTCGGTGTAAAATAAAAATAGCTAATAAATAAATAAATAAACAAACAAAACAACAACAAATTAAATGTACTTGCATGGTGTTGTGCGCTACTTAAACTGGTCCCAAATATAATCCTTGCATGTGCTTGAAATAACTTACAGATTCACTGATTGTCATCACAACTAAGCAGTAGTGCAGTTATAATGAATGACAAGCCACTCATCCAATGATGCAACTTTGATTTGATTTGATTTATTTGGTGGTAGCACAGAAAAGAGCACATTAGCACTTCCCGAGTCGGCATATAGTCAAGTATCATCACCAAGGATAAAAACACAATAAAGCTTGAGAGGTTATTTCCATTGTGATCCTCAGCACATAAAGACACCATACAACACAACACAAAGACATAAAAGTGCAACATCAAATAGGCAATATACTTCACATATTGAATGAAATCTTTGTACAGTCGTACATATTCGTAATCACATATTCCCTTTTTTAAGGTGCATAAACCTGAAAATCAGGGTAATGCCAGCAGCAGGACAATAGTGCTATACATCTTAAAAACTTGAAATGAGCCCAAATTAGATAATTATCTATGACAGTGACTGAAAAGCCAGCTAAGGACCCTACTGTCAGACAACCACACATGGTTCCGCCCCATCTTTTTGTTTGTCTGAGTTAATAGAGTTGCAGATGACTTCAAAAAACACTTTATATGTTCAGTAAGTCCACAAAAGATGTTGTTTGTTTATTACAATGGTAAAATGAATCGTAACGTGGTAATAATGATATTAGGTTCATACATTTGGTGGTTGACCAACACTGGCTCGTGACTAGTAAATCAGATCCAACTTGATTGATTGCAGCATGTATGTGTAAGATGAATTAATTAACCCAACTTTCAAAGAGTCGATCACGGTGAGATTAATATGCTAACATTAAATTTAAAAAGTCTGATATCAATAGATTTAATGTACTCAACGTGAGTTGTTTTCTTTCTAATGTATGCAAACGTATTGATTGTTCCACCTGTAAATGAATTATGATTAAAACTGTGTACAGTATGTTCCCAGGATTTATTTTTCAATTTGATGTCAAAAGGGTTCGTCAGTTAAATCTGGTGTACCTCAATGAGTAAGAAGTCAAAAGTCACAGGAGTTCATGTTGTACTAGCTGAGTGCAGTGAGAAGACATTTCAATTTGCCTCAAATAATTTACTTTTCTAATCTGACTTGATAAAAGCAACAATATATAAATCATCAAACCATTGGTTTTAACATCAGTAATCCTCCACGACTTCATTTTAATTGAGCTGACTTTTTTACATGCATAGATCTTATTAAAATGATGTAGTTTATGAATCCCACAGCTTCTTTATAAATTGGTTGTCGAAAATGCAGAATTGTGACTTTTTTTTTTACCAAGTCTATTTAAACTAGAGGAGCCGATGAAGTGTGAAACCCAATTTATGACCCTTCTTTAATAATAAAGAAAATAAATGAGCCTTCAAGAGAAACCTATTGCACAAGCCATTATTTGAAATACATCCATCAGTTACATGTATGTATGTATGTATGTATGACCCTTCTTAAAAAATAAGAGAGAGAAACGTATTGACCACAGCTCCGGACTACCGTCTCGCACCTTGAGCTGGAACAGCTAACACCTGGATTAAAAGTAAGTAAGTAAGATTCAATTTATGAGTCTGTCCATTACCTTTATGGACAGAATTTCTCGGAGCTGCTTTTTGTAAATGATGTTGTTCTGATGGCTTCATCAAGCCGTGATCTCCAACTCTGACTGGAGCGGTTCGCAGCCGAGTGTAAAGTGGCTGGGATGAAACTCGGCATCTCCAAATCTGAGACCATGGTCCTCAGTCGGAAAAGGGTGGAGTGCCTTCTTCAGGTCGGGGATGAGATTCTGCCCCAAGTGGAGGAGTTCAAGTATCTCAGGGTATTGGTCACAAGTGAGGGAAGGATGGAACGGGAAATCGACATGCAGATCGGTGCAGCGTCTGCAGTGATGCAGACTCTGTGTCGGTCTGTCGTGGTCAAGAAGGACCTAAGCCGATTTACCTGTCCAACTACGTTCCTACCTTCACCTATGGTCACGAGCTGTGGGTCGTGACTGAAAGAACAAGATCGTGGATATCGAAGCAGCCAAAATGAGTTTCCTCCACAGGGAGTCCGGGGTCTCCCATCGAGATAGGGTGAGAAGAGCTCAGTCAGAATGGTGCTAACCTGTTTGTGTGTGTCGTAAACTGGTGAACATTTTTGATGGAATTTAGTTGTTGACCAAAATCAATTTTTATTGAAAAACGTTATTGTCTCAATTCCTTAATTTTTAGACTGAAAACATTTGGGTTTAACTTCAAAAGATGTAACTGAGCCAAGAGAGTTCATTTTTACATTTTGACCTGCAAGCCTCCTTTTTTTTTTAAACCCACCAATTTTTCACAAGAGCAAAAGTATTGAAATGTGTGACAGACGGCTATGTTTTGTTGCCCAGGTGTGTCCAAGGTTATTGGATATTCAAACAATAAATAGCGCTTATAATGCTAATAATGCTATCTTCTTAAGTGTGTAATCAGTTACAGACGTAAATACATGCTGTACCAGTGGTGGGAAGATTACTTTGGAAATTTAGTTGATCAAAATTACAAGTTACCCCGTTGAAAATGTAATAGATGTGAAACTATTTCAATTACTTTCTCAAAGTAATGCAACTAATTCCATTTGTTTACATGTTGATTACTGTTGTTAATTTTGAATGAATGCATCAACACGACCCTTGGATGTTTCCTCTAAAAAAGTGGATTAAAACCATAGATCATTAGTTTGGAATTGAGGAGATACATGTTCTTTACAATAACAATAAACTAAAAATTACCAAAAGTGTTTGTTGCATTATATGTGCACAGCATGTGGAAAACCACCATAGCATACCATTCCATGTTGACATAATGGCAAATGTGCACAATTTAGACAATATCGCTTCACATGACAACACAGATAAGTGAATGTTTCATAAAACGTCCAAAATTATAAAGATGAAACTGTTCAAAAGTCAATGTTCTTTTATATGTTGAAAAGTGTAACTGTGAGTCGAACCTTTTCAGAATCTCTGACAAGTTTAAAGATTTCAGGTGGCGAGGTCATATTTGGCAAAATATGTCATGATTGACACTAATGTCACATGATCAGAGAGACCCAATCACAAGTATCAGCTTTAGAAGGAAGATGTGATATGTGAAAAAAAAAAAAATTTAATCTGAGGTTTGGCAGCTGTTTTTCCAAATGTAACTAAAATAGTGATCATGGAAATTTCCAAAAGTAACTGTAATTTAATTCCATATTTTCTCCCAGTAATGTAGTAAATTACAATTACATAATCGAGTTAAGTTACATGTAATTAGTTAGTCCCCAACACTGTGGTATACATATTTAAATGTTGATCTCTTCTCTAATCTTTTGATGTTAGACCCACATTTTTGAGTTTACAGCAAAAATGAAGGAATTGGCATCGCTGTTCCAATACTTTTGGAGAGAAGTATATTTTTATTTGATTAAAAATGTGATTAATTAAAGTGCAATCAAATCAGACATTTTTTGTCAAGTCCCACCAGAAAAAAAGCTAAAAAAACAAACATACAAAAAAACTATTGCTATTACCACAATCACTAAGATTAAATTTACAGTAAAGAGAGTGCAAATATGCCACATTAACACCACAGAGGTAAATGCAAATCCGTTATGATGTTTATCCACAGCACATTTAAGATTTGTTACAATTTGGTTTGTTTACACACGAGAGATGTTACTTTCGCAGCCTGTTCTTGAATGGGATGCAGTTTTTAAAAGCAGATATGAAATGAAGTGCTCTACTGTGGTGCCGCCCCCCTACCTTCTTTTTTTTTTTTTTTTTTTTAACCCATGTGAGTATTGTTATTGCAGTCAGTGACGCAGTGTAGCGTAAAACCACTGCTTCAAACCACACTTAATCACACACTGCAGCACAGAGTAAATATCTAATCACACTCACAGGACTGCATGAATGCTGATGCTCACACAAAAGTGCTTATCGCACACACACACACACGCACACACACACTCACACTGGTCTCTCACATCTCAAAGGGAAATTCCATCTTTTTCCACTTTGGGCAATGGTCGGAAACACTCACACACACTACACGCACAAATCACTGTTTGTGATCTATCTCAATGCCACGCCTCAACAAATTCAATCAGAAGGGAGCTTGAGCTTTTTGTATGGCTGTTGTTTTATTTTTCTTTACTCTCCTGTTTTCGTACTCCCTCTTTGACTGCCTCTGTCAGGTATTTACACACAACACACACTCTCAATCTTTAATTTCTGTTTTCACTGACCACAAACAACAGAACTTTCAGACATCCACGTACAAACATTGGTCAGCGCAAAAAGCAAGATTTGTCCATTCCCAAAAAGATGTGCTCCGGAATAATGTTGAGGATTTTACACCGAAGCAAATAAATATTGATCAAAGCTTGCATTAATTTAAATACTGTATATCATGTGGTTATAGTTCCATTAAGAAGTATGTAGTAGCCTTAATTCAGTGTTATTTTTAAATGAAAACATGCTGGGCAACAAATGTGACACTAATACTACAGTATCCTCTCTTACACACTTCTACTACAATCCCCTTTTCAAAATGTTATTCAATTGATTCCATAAGGCTACACTGAAATGAGACAATATGAGCAAAAGTCAGAGAAATAAAATAATAAATTATTATATACAACCCCAATTCCAATGAAGTTGGGACGTTGTGTTAAACAAACAAAAACAGAATACAATGATTTGCAAATCATGTTCAACCTATATTTAATTGAATACACTACAAAGACAAGACATTTAATGTTCAAACTGATTAACTTGATTGTTTTTAGCAAATGATCATTAACTTAGAATTTTATGGCTGCAACACGTTCCAAAAAAGCTGGGACAGGGTCATGCTTACCACTGTGTTACATCACCTTTTCTTTTAACAACATTCAATAAACGTTTGGGAACTGAGGACGCTAATTGTTGAAGCTTTGTAGGTGGAATTCTTTCCCATTCTTGCTTGATGTACAGCTTCAGCTGTTCAACAGTCCGGTGACTCCGTTGTCGTATTTTACGCTTCATAATGCCCCACACATTTTCAATGGGAGACAGGTCTGGCCAGTCTAGTACCCACACTCTCATGTGCTGAATGTGGTTTGGCATTGTCTTGCTGAAATAAGCAGGGTGGTCCATGAAAAAGACGTTGCTTGGATGGCAGCATATGTTTCTCCAAAACCTGTAAGTACCTTTCAGGATTAATGGCGCCTTCACAGATGTATAGGTTACCCATGCCATTGGCACTAACACTGCCCCATACCGTCACAGATGCTGGCTTTTGAACTTTGTGTCCATTACAGTCCGGATGGTTCTTTTCCTCTTTGGCCCGGAGGACACGACGTCCACGATTTCCAAAAACAATTTTAAATGTGGACTCGTCAGACCACAGAACACTTTTCCACTTTACATCAGTCCATCTTAGATGAGCTCAGGCCCAGAGAAGCCGGTGGCGTTTCTGGGTGTTGTTGATAAATGGCTTTTGCTTTTCATAGTAGAGTTTCAAGTTGCACTTATGGGTGTAGCACCAAACTGCATTTACTGACATTGGTTTTCTGAAGTGTTCCTGTGCCCATGTGGTGATATCCTTTACACATTGATGTCGGTTTTTGATACAGTGCCACCTGAGGGATCGAAGGTCACGGCCTTGTCACAAATCCACAAATCCATCAAAGTCCTCATCTTCTGTATCCGAAATGAACAGCTGGGCAAGTTCTCCATCAAACTTGCCAGGTTCCTTCTCGTACTCGTCCGAGTCAGTCTCGTTCCCGTGCGGCTCCTCAGAAATGATACAAACTTTTACGAAAGCTCGAACAACAGTGCAAGCAGACACGTTAGCCCAAGCATCCACAATCCATTCACAAATTGTGGCGGAACTCGCACGGTGCTGCCTCCTAGTCTGCGTTCACCATCTGTCATCCATCGCTCCCACGCCGCTCGCAACTTCAGTGCCCTTCAACGCCCTGTTTACACGGATGTCCAGCGGTTGGAGTTCCTTCGTCAAGCCTCCCGGAATGATGGCAAGCTGAGAGTTATTGCATTCAGTCGAATGGTGACTGTAGAGACGCTTCACACGGATGTTCTTTGCGCATTAATCCATTGCTCGACTTGGTCTTCCAACTTGGCCCACCTCCCCTTGTTGCCGCGGAAACTCAGTTTCGTCTTCTTGACTTGGCGAAGCTCGTTTTCCTGCTTCCTCCACTTGCAAACCATGGATTCGTTGATCTTGAATTCTCTCGCGGCTGCGGCTGCTCGATTCCAATGTTCCTCCGTGTAACTAATAGCTTGCAGTTTAAACTGTGCTTCGTAGGCGTGTCTCTTCGTAGGTGCCATTTTCAGGGGTCCTTAGCCAAACCAATGCACATACCGGAACTGTATACCGACTGGGGGCGTGCCTCCTCTGTCACGCGCACCCTTCCCCTATTATGTCCGCATGCTGTCCTCAGTCACGTCCGCCTTCCTCTATATAAGCAGCGTGTCGGCAGGGAGTGCTCCCAGTCAGTCAAGCGGAGCTCTCATTAAAGTCACAGAACAACATTTACAGATTTTGGAACTCGGTGCACACATAAGGTGCGCCGCACTATAAGGCGCCCCGTCCATGTTTGCACCATTTGTGCACCTTATGATCGTAAAAATACGGTATGTTAGTCCCAGGATGCACATGACTGGGAACAATGAGCCCCTGCAACTTATCATCACAGAATACAGATAAAGTAATCATCCTCTATATGATGGTTGTTGCTTCGGAGGACACGACGCCCATGATTTCCCAAAACAATTTAAAATGTGGACTTGTCAGACCACAGCACTTTTCCACTTTGCATCAGTCTATCTCAGATAAGCCTGTGCCCAGAGAAGCCGGCTGCGCTTCCGGGTGTTGTTGATACAGTCTATGCCTTTCGCTTTGCATGGTAGTGTTTTAACTTGTGTGTCTAGATGTAGATGTAGCTAATTATCCTCACTCGGGTCACAGGCATGCTGGAGCCTATCCCAGCTATCTTCGGGCGAGAGGCGTGCTACATCCTGAACTGTTCGCCAGCCAATCGCAAGGCACATATAAACAAACAACCATTCGCATTCCAAATCACACTTTAGAGTCTTCGATCAACCTACCACGCATGTTTTTGGGATGTGGGAGGAAACCGGAGTACCCGGAGAAAACCCATGCAGGCATAGGGAGAACATGCAAACTCCACACAGGTGGGGACGAGATTTGAAATTCGGTCCTCAGAACTGTGAGGCAGATGTGCTAACCAGTCGGTCAACGCACCGCCCAGAGAAAAAAAATCTAAAAATGTTTTTAAATTAAGTTCATGTCATCTCCCAGGTTCCGCACAGAGGAGCAACAGGTTTGATTAATATTTTACTTGTCCATGTATGATGATCTCCAGTGTGATATAACCAAAGATGGATCAGGAAGAGGATTGATGTGTTTTTTTAAAGTGACTTACTGTACATATCTAGGGAGCACGATTCTGAACTTATGAGTACTAATTTCTTGACTTGCTCTGGTTCTGTCCCCTGTCCAGATTTTGTGTGCTCGGCCACACACAGGCCGAATTAATGAAGCTCAAATATAATGGTTCTTCATGTCAGCATCGCCCACCAGGCTGGAAGTCAGGCAAGAAATTACTCCATAAACAGCAGTATAAGATTTATGAGACAAATGTATTTCAACACAAAAATTTCACAATTGAAGCTCTACTCTATTGTGTTCAAATTCAGATTGCACCATCCCTGGTTGGAACTCAATAAGCTATTAAAACACTGATTATTAACCAAAGTGTAAAATACAATTGACATTTAAGCAGCATCATATGAAAACCAGGGATTATTTTACCTGGATCCTAATTAAGCCTTATATAACCATCAACTGTAGCCATCCTTCCACTATGTGCCCCATTTTTCCTCTCTTTATAGTTTCAGGACAGTTCCAAGACAAATAAACACAATTGAGAGTCTCCAGGCAGGAAGCCTACAGGTGGGGTCCTGGATCATGGCAGCGGATTGCCTAATTAAAAAAGAAAATCCCATTTACGCTTAAACCTTTCTTATCCCAAGTGTGGTTTGTTACGACCGATTTGATACCAACCTCTAAAACCTCACCTGAGGCAGCAAATATTGCCAAGTGTCTGAGTGGAAGTCTAAATCCATCTGTTTGCACTGAATGCTCAACCTTCTGCTGTCAGCCTGTGTAGAACAGGATTACATAGGCAAGTTAGGCAGATGTTCCGTCGGAATGAGGATGTCGTCTCTTATTTCCTCCTCTCCCTCAGCTCCTCAACAACTTCCGTTGGTTTTTTTGTCCTCTTTGGTTTGTCCTCTTTTTTCTTCCGCTTCCAAACATAAACTCTGCTGTGTGAGACTTTTTTTTTAATTACGATACAATTTCGCACTTAGGCTAAAGAACACAGAACTGTGAAAGTGTATGAGAGCATTTACCTTTGCAGTTACCTCAACAATAAAAAACTGTTTTTGTTTGTTTGTTTGTTTGTTTTTTAACTCTACATATAGACCACAGATGTATCAGCAAATGACAGTTTTATACTCCAAGCAAAGTCTGTTCTTGCAGTGGGCCATATTCTCCCATGTGCGCAAGATGGGAAAGGCGAGCAATTGCACGCTTTTCTGGCTGCACAGATTCTCCCGTCAACCTAAATCTGTCATTTACATACCTTCAAGCCAGATACATGCTCTGGGTGGAGCAACCCTAAAATATGGACGTCTAATCTGGTCTTCTGTGTATTCTTTTGTTCATTTAAGAGCTTTTCCTCTTATGCATGGGTCATACTACAAGACAAATTTGGTGTTTCATGATTGCACGACTTCAGACCACTGCCATAAAATCTTGCTGTGTCTCTGTCAGATAGTGGCAACTCTACACAACATGTATTCCGATACCACTGTACCCCGTCTTTTACAATCACTGTGTTTTATCTTGTCAAATCAAACACTGTAGGGGAGGTGTGACCAGAAAATGTGTCACCTTTCACTGCAACCGGATACAACAGTTACCATGGCGACAGTAAGTTATTGTCAAAGAATGGCTGGGAAATCACCCACAATAGCTAATCGGGCCAATGTTGGGCCTAAAATCCTGTAGTCTGATCTAGGCATTACACACTTAAGAGGCCGTAGAAGTGGCAAGGCCAGCCCTAAACTTATCTTTGTCTACCCTATGATTTCAAACTTAGATTCAGCTGGGACAGGTGGCAAAAAAGATTGAGAAAGTTGAGGCATGCTCATCAAACACCTGTTTGGAACATCCCACAGGTGAACATGCTAATTGGGAACAGGTGGGTGCCATGATTGGGTATAAAAGGAGCGTCCCTGAATTGCTCAGTCATTCACAAGCAAAGAAGGGGCGAGGTTCAGCTCTTTGTGAACAAGTGCGTGAGAAAATAGTCAAATAGTTTAAGGACAATGTTCCTCAACATACAATTTCAAGAAATTTTGGTATTTCATCATCTACGGTCCATAATATCATCAAAAGGTTCAGAGAATCTGGAGAAATCACTGCATGTAAGCGGCAAGGCCGAAAACCAACATTGAATGCCCATGACCTTCGATCCCTCAGGCGGCACTGCATCAAAAACTGACATCAATGTGTAAAGGATATCACCACATGGGCTCAGGAAGACTTCAGAAAACCAATGTCAGTAAATACAGTTCGATGCTACATCCGTAAGTGCAACTTGAAACTCTACTATGCAAAGCAAAAGCCATTTATCAACAACACCCAGAAACGCCACCAGCCTCTCTGGGCCGGAGCTCATCTAAGATGGACTGATGCAAAAAGTGTGGAAAAGTGTTTTGTGGTCCGACGAGTCCACATTTCAAATTGTTTTTGGAAATTGCGGACGTCGTGGCCTCCGGGCCAAAGAGGAAAAGAACCATCCGGATGCAAAGTTCAAAAGCCAGCATCTGTTTTTTGTTTCGTTTTTTTTTTTTTTTTTGTCCTGTTCGGCTGTTAGGTCAAGCAGAATGGAAAATCTGTATCCCTTTTATGCCGTAACAGTTTTATTGTGTTACAGTGGAGTTTTTAAGCTTCCGCTGTGGTATTATAATTGAGGTTTATTGAGAATCAGACTTGATCAGTCGAACAGAACAAAGTTTCTAGAAGGGCGAGAGAAACAAAGACAAAAGACAAAGCACCAATTGTAAACAGGATGAGAGAAGTAAATCATTGTATTATCTTCAACAATGAAACATTAAATATGAGTGTTGCATGGGGCTGTCGTGCTACACCCTGTGAGGGAAGGACAGGACAAGATAGAACAGGACAAGGACAGGAGAAGAAGCTTGTAGGACCAGGGTCGTGAACCCGGCTGTACAACTGAAGTGTGGGGGGCATTAATTATTTGAATTATAAAAGTCTACAGGACGAGAGTATAAGTGAGGGGATACACAAGCGATTTGCATGTCCATGAGTTATTTGTCGCAGTAAGTGCGTGAGCCTACACCCAGTGAACGAGTCGGAGGGGTGTGTGCCTGCGGATACATGCAAGTGAATTGATACCATTTTACATGAACAAAGACTGACAGAAGTGTCATGTAATTGCTGTGGCTGCTGAGGACCCCACCCAATCAATCGAGGGGCGGGATCAGGCCCAGGGGTCCACCTGAGACCAGCCCGGCGGACAGGACACGTCCCACACCGAGAGACCCAGGGCGGTCCGCCGGCCCCACCGAGGCGCCCCGACAACTGGCCACCCAGTGGGGGGCGCAGGGACCCAATGCCACCCCCCCAGACAAAATTTATGGAGTATTTTTCAGAACTGCTCTCAGTTATTTGTGCTGACTAAAACTATTTTGTGACATTTGTCACATTCATGTTGACAATAACATGGAAAAAATTATCTCAAGAACTCGCTGCTATACTAGTCACATTTGACCTCTCAACATATTAAGAGCCCAACCCACACTCAAGGTCACATCTTAGACCTGGTCATCTCTAAGGATGTTGAAATTCTGTCAGTTGACATTAAGGAATGGCTATTTCTGGCCATTTTTGTGTATTCTTTGAATTACAGATTCTTCCAAAGGTTCAGACAACCTCTATGCCTATTAAGAAAAGGTACATATATGAGAGTACCGCCACTAAGTTTATGGAGACCATTGCTGTGCCACAAAATGTGAATGCTGAGACAGTAGATGAAGGTTTGTATAATTTCACCTGCAAAATCTCAAATGTCATGAATGCTGTCGCTCCTATTAAAACTAAGACAATCTTGAAAAAAGAAAACTGTGGAGAGCACAATGATTTTAAAGACCTCTAAATCAAAGTGTAGGAAAACAGAATGTAAGTGGAGAAAAACTAAACTCCAAATTTACTAAGACGCCTACAGACAAAGTCTTTGTAATTTTAACCGAGAGTTAGTCAGGACTTGACAGCAACACTTTTCTGAAATCATCAGTAAGAACCTCAAGAATACTCACCTCTGTTTGCTGGGGTTGACAAGCTCACAACCCCCCTGAATCAGGTAGCTCCAGAACTCCTAACAGCAGATAAATGCCATGAATTTGCTTGTTATTTTTGTGAAAAAATACAATCCATCAGGTTAAATATCAGCAAAATGATAAAGTGATGCTACATCTGAAGCCACCGAAGAAAAACTCCAATACCATGTCAGACTTTGATACAATTGACCAAAAAAACTGTAGAGAAAATGATTCAGCAGCTGAAACCATTAACGAGCTGTCCTGACTCAATACCATCTGACTTTTTCAAAGCTATTGCAAAGTCTGTGCTAGCAGATTTTCAGCGGATAATCAATTGCTCACTTCGGTCAGGCGAGTTTCCTGAAGCTCTTCAAGTAGCTTCCATTAAGCCTCTACTAAAAAAATAGAATGCTGGACGCTTCCATGTTAGCAAGCTATAGACCCATCTCAAATCTCCCTTTCATAGCCAAGATTGTTGAGAAAGTTATTTTTCAACTTTTTGACAAATTTCAATCAGGTTTCCGAACTCATCACAGTACAGAATCTGCTCTTATCAAAGTGCTAAATGATATAAGGTTAAATACTGACTCGGGAAAGGTTTCAATTCTGGTCTGTTTGCATCTCAGTGCAGCTTTTGATATGGTAGATCATAATATACTGCTCAATAGGTTGGAAATGTGGGAAGGACAAAATGGAACAGTCCTTAAATGGTCCAGGTCCTACCTGGAGAGGAAATTAGTTATTTTGTAACCATTGGAAGTGTTCAATCTCATCGAATGGCAATGACCTATGGGGTGCCTCAAGGGTCAGCTCTTGCACCCCTCCTGTTCAGCTTGTATATGTTACCCTTGGGCCAAAGTTTTCAGAATTTTAATTTTGACTATCATAGCTATGCAGATGATACAGAGTTATATCTAACAGTGTCTCCAGATGACTACAGTTCAGTTGAGGATTTGGCCACTGTCTAAAACAGATAAATAACTGGATGAGACAACATTTTTTTCAATTAAACCACAACATATCATCATATCAAATCAATTACTAAAACTGCCTACTACCATCTGAAGAACATATCCGGAGTGAAGGCTTGCATGTGCAAAGCAGACCAGGAGAAGCTCATCCATGCTTTTATCACAGAGCACAGAGTCCAAAAGCAAACATGGTGAAGCAGCATTTAGCTACTATGCTGCACACAAATGAAATAAGCTGTCAACAGAAGTGACATCAGCCCCAAATGTGAATGTTTTTAAGTCCAGGTTAAAAACTGTTCTTTTTTCTCATGCTTGTTAGAGCACTTCAACATTTAATTGATATTTCTTGCACTGTACACTGTTTTAATTTTACTTTAATTTTGTTTTGTTTAAAATGTTTCTGTTTTTTTCATTGTTATGAAATGCTTTTAATCACATAAAGTACATTGAGTTACCTTGTGTATGAAATGTGCAATATAAATAAATTTGCTTTACTTTGCTTTCCCACTGCACATGGAAGACCATTTCCAATTTACATAGTTACCACGTGGAGTACAGCTTACATTCAAAATCAATGCAGCCCTATCTGGGGCACAAGCCAGTGCAAACCATGGGCCGGTGCTAAGCCCGGATAAATGCAGAGGGTTGTGTCAGGAAGGGCATCTGTCTTCAAACTTTGTTCAACAAATATGAGCATTCATCCAAATAATTCCATACCGGATCAGTTGTGGCCCAGGTTAACAACGTCCGCCACCGGCGGCGTTAACCTACAGGACGAAGGTGGAAATTCAGCTACTGTGGGTTGAAGATGAAGGAGAGGTGGAAAGCGGGTTCTGAGGCAGAAAGAGAAGAGGAAAGCACAGAGCCTAGAAATGAATGTGGGGACTTTGAATGTTGGGACTATGACAGAAAAAAGCTCAAGAGTTGTTTGACATGATGAGGAGAAAGGTTGATATATTCTGTATCCAGAAGAGCAGGTGGAAAGGCAGTAAGGCTAGAAATTTAGGGGCAGGGTTCAAATTATTCTACAATGATGTAGATGGGAAGAGTAATGCCGTAGAGGGTATTTTAAAGGAAGAGTTAGCTAAGAATGTCTTGGAGGCGAAAAGAATATCAGATCGAGTGATGAGGCTGAAACTTGAAATTGAGGGTGTTATGTATACTGTAATTAGTGGCCATATCCCACAGGTAGGATGCGATCTAGAGGTGAAAGAGAAATTCTGGAAGGAGCTAGACAAAGTAGTTCTGAGCATCCTAGACAGAGAGAGAGTCGTGATTGGTGCAGATTGTAATGAACATGTTGGTGAAAGTGAAACAGGGGGATAAAGAAGTGATGGGTAGGGTTGAATCCAGGAAAGGAACTTGGAGGGACAGATGAGGGTAGACTTTGCAAAAAGAATGGAAATGGCTGTTGTGAACAGTTACTTCCAGAAGAGGGTGACCTACAATACAAGAGCTAAGGTAGTAGCACGCATGTGGATTACATCTAGTGCAGACTATGTACTCTGAAGGAGGTTACTGACTGTAAGATAGTGGTAAGGAAGAGTGTAGTGAGACAGCATAGGATGGTGGTGTGTAAGGTGACACTGGTGGTGGGGAGGAAGATTAAGAAGACACAGGCAGACCAGAGAAGCATGTGGTGGAAGAGTGTTGTGCGGCTTTTAGAGAAGAGGTGAGACAGGCTCTTGGTGAACAGGGGAGATTCCAGAAGACCACTTCAGCCAAGGTAATCAGAGAGACAGGCAGGAGAGTGGTGTATCTTCTGGTAGGAAAAGGGGAGAAGGACCCCAAAGTACAGGAAATCATGTAAGGAAAGAGGTTAGCTAAGAATAAGTGGGACACTGAGAGGGCCGAGGAGAAGAGACAAGAATGTATGGAAATGCGACATTGGGCGAAGGTAGAGGTGGCGAAGGAGAAGACAAGAACAACAACAAAACAAGAGGCATATGATGACATGTATGCCAGGTTTGACACTAAAGAAGGAAAGAGAGATCGATACAGGTTGGCCAGACAGAGAGATAGAGGATGTGCAACAGGTTAGGGTGCTTAAGGATAGAGATGGAAATATGTTGACTGGCGCCAGTAGTGTACTGGATAGATGGCAAAAATTCGTTGAGGAGTTGATGCATGAGGAAAATGAGAGAGAATGAAGAGTAGAAGAGGAAAGTGTGGTGGACCAGGAAGTAACAATGATTAGTGCGGAGTAAGTTAGAAAGGCACCAGCGAAGAGAAGAAAAATGGAAAGGCAGTTGGTCCTGATGAGACAACTGTGGAGGAATGGAAGCATCTAGGAGAGGTAGGTGTGGAGATTTTGACCAGCTTGTTCGACACAATTCTAGCAGGTGAGAAAATACCTGAGGAATGGAGGAAACGTGTGCTGGTGCCCATTTTTAAGAAAAAAGGGTGATGTCCAGAGCTGTGGGAACTAACTAGAAATTAAGATGATGAGCTACACAATGAAGTAATGGAAAAGAGTAGTGCAGGCTAGACTCAGGACAGAAGTGAGTATTTGCGAGCAACAGTATGGTTTCATACATAGGAAGAGTACCACAGGATGTTGATGGAGAAGTACAGAGAAGGTCAAAAGGAACTACACTTTTGTAGATCTAGAGAAAGCCTATGACAGAGTAGGCAGAGAGGAACTGTGGTACTGCATGCGGAAATCAGTGAGGTGTGCTGTAGGTGTGACAGAAGAGTTTAAGGTGGAGATGGGACTGGATCACAGATCAGCCCTGAGCCCCTTCATGTTTGTAGTGGTGATGGATAGGCTGACAGATGAGGTTAGACTGAAATCCCCATGGACCATACCGTTCGCAGAGGACATTGTGATCTGCAGTGAAAGCAGGGAGCAGGTGGAGGAACAATTAGAAAGATGGAGGCATGCACTGGAAAGGAGAGGAGTGAAGATTAGCTGAACTAAAACAGAATATATGCGCATGAATGAGAGGGGTGGTGGGGGAAGAGTGAGGCTACAGGGAGAAGAGATAGCAAGGGTGGAGGACTTGAAATACTCAACCGTCCAGAGCAATGGTGAGTGTGGTAAGGAAGTAAAGAAATGGGTACAAGCAGGTTGTAATGGGTGGAGGAGGGTGTCAGGTGTGTTATGTGACAGAAGAGTCTCTGCTTGGATGAAGGCCAAAGTTTATAAGCCAGCCATAATGTACGGATTAGAGACAGTGGCACTGAAGAGACAACATGAAGCAGAGCTGGTGTGGCGTAAATTACGATCTTGAGGTTCTCTTTAGGACTGATTAGGTGGGATAGGATTAGAAATTAGCTCATCAGCGGGACAGCCAAGGTTAGATGTTTTAGAGACAAAGTTAGAGAGCGCAAACTTCAATGATTTGGACACGTCCAGAGGAGAGATAGTGAGTATACTGGTAGAAGGATGATGAGGATGGAGCTTCCAGGCAAGAGAGCTAGAGAAAGACCAAAGAGAGAGTTGATGGATGTAGACACGATACATGGCCCAATTCTTTATTTCCTTTACAAAGATCAGTCGTCCTGGTCCCTTTGCAGAAAAACAGCCCCAAAGCATGATGTTTCCACCCCCATGGTTCACAGTAGGTATGGTGTTCTTTGGATGCAACTCAGCATTGTTTCTCCTCCAAACACAGGTTTTTACCCAAAAGTTCTAGTTGGTTTCATCTGACCATATGACATTCTCCCAATCCTCAGACAGGCCTGGACATGTACTGGCTTAAGCAGGGGTACATGTTTGGCACTGCAGGATTTGAGTCCCTGGCGACAAATTGTGTTACTGATGGTAGCCTTTGTTACTTTGGTCCCAGCACTCTGCAGGTCATTCACTAGGTCCCGCCGTGTGGTTCTGAGATTTTTGCTCACCATTCTTGTGATCATTTTGACCCCACGGGGTGAGCTCTTGCGTGGAGGTCCAGATCGCGGGAGATTATCAGTGGTCTTGTATTTCTTCCATTTTCTAATAATTGCTCCCACAGTTTATTTCGTCACTCCAAGCTGCTTACCTATTACAGATTCAGTCTTCCCAGCCTGGTGCAGGTCTACAAATGTATTTCTGGTGTCCTTTGACAGTTCTTTGGTCTTGGCCATAGTGGAGTTTGGAGTGTGACTGTTGAGGTTGTAGACAGGAGTCTTTTATACTGATAACAAGTTCAAACAGGTTCCATTATTTCAGGTAACGAGTGGAGGACAGACGAGCCTCTTAAAGAAGAAGTTATGGGTTTGTGAGAGCCAGAAATCTTGAATGTTTGTCAGTGACCAAATACTTATTTTCCACCATAATTTGCTAAGAAAGTCTTTTAAAAAATCAGACAATGTGATTTTTTTCCCTCATTTTGTCTCTCATAGGTGAGGTATACCTATGATGGAAATTAAAGTTCTCTCTCATCTTTTTAAGTGGGAGAACTTGCACAATTGATGACTGACTAAATACTTATTTATTTATTAAGGAAGGGCGATGACTTGTACATTTCAGTACTGATGTGAATCAAATCACAGCTACAGGGATCATTATGCAGGCCTCGGTTTTTATGATGATACTAAAACATTGAATGTTGTTTATGGCACTTTAAAGCTGCAGCATTTCTCCCTCACTATCAAGTGTATGTTTAACATTGACATACTGCTCAGATTTTTCAGATTTAGAGGATGTTTACATTGGATGAGGGAATTGTCATGGTTCGTTCCTAAAGGACGCATCTGGAAACATGGCTTTTTTGCATCGCTGCCTTTTTTAATTCTAGTGGAAACCCGCTTTCTTTCTTTCTTTACTGTTATCATTATCAATCTCATATAGTTTTGGACTCATAATACATTAAATATTATCTGGTACACTGCGTAAACAGTTTAACATGATCTTGAGCAAGAGTTGACCACTGTAATATTTTTACAATACGGTACAGTGGAATCTCCAAAGTTAAGTCATACAATTTGGAGTTCAACTAACATTTTCTTAAAAATATGCCCTTCAAGTCGAATAAAACATGGAGTTCAACACATTGTAAGCAACAATTCAGCAATTTACATTTCAGGTTGTTTACTCCCCAATTGTTTTACTCTGGCTTCTTTGTGGTTTTTGTGATGCCACTCGAGAAGGGTACCAGTGACAGCAAAGGCCGAAGTTAAAGAAAAAGTGCTAGAGTCAGCACTTCATCACCAAGCTGTTGAATTATGTTCGTCAATGAGTGTGTGGACGTGTTTACAACTTCAATGAACAATTAAGTGTGTCTTGTCAGAAACTAACAGTGTTAGTCAACCGTAATGTATGCATTCAACATAATTCAATGCAGCTCTGCTTACGTTTTGGCTTTGACATAACGGTTCACGGTGGATGACTGGTTAGCACATCCGCCTCACAGTTCTGAGGACCGGGGTTCAAATCCCGCCCTCGCCTTCTCCCTGTGCCTGCGTGGGCTTTCTCCGGGTACTCCGGTTTCCTCCCGCATCCCAAAAACATTCATGCTAGGTAAATTGGAGTTTCTAAATTTCCCATAGGTATGAATGTGAGTGCGAATGGTTGTTTGTTTCTATGTGGCCTGCGATTGGCTGATGACCAGTTCAGGGTGTAACCCCGCCTCTCGCCCAAAGGTAGCTGGGATAGGCTCCAGCACGCCCGCGACCTTAGTGAAGATGAATGAATGAATGAATAACAGTTCAGCCACTACAGTCTGACTGTGGCTTGAAAGTGGACCGTTTTCTTCCAAAGGCTGGAAAAACTTGCCGGGAGGGTGTTAGTTATGTATCTCTTCAATCTGCTTGTATTTAGTTCCCTGGTTTCTTTCAGTTCTAGTCGGTTCATTGTCATTATAGTATGTCATTGTCAGGTAACATTGTCTCCATCTGTGCCACATCTTCGTTACCAGTGATGTTTTGTTTCCATTTTTGGTTTATTCAAGTGTTTATTTGTTGTGGGACTTTGTTTAGTTTACTTTATCCATGTTCCCTGATTCCCTTTTTGGGGAAACTAAATATAATTTTTTGAGACTCCTGAACTCCGGCCTTGCCTCCCTGGTTCCTTGCACTTGGGTCCTTCACCTTTTTGCCTTGCCTTCCTCGCCTTCAAATAACCAAATCGTGACACTAACAAGTGATTTACTTGGTTGTTTAATTTCTCTTGATAGGTGGGAAGGCACAGCAGAGACCCAACTATTTTTATCCAAGCAATGTAATGTCAATGAAAATTTTCCATATGTGCCCGTTAAACATTGCGTCGTGTTTGAGATCTTGCTTCATTGCATTTCAATATTTTTGTTTAGTTTTGCAACGGAAGAATTTATGACACGGCTCCTTATAGAGCATAAGATTGCCTAAGTGTACCAAATGTTGTGACAAGTCAGGGTATCTGTTGATGCACTCGTGTTCAGAAAATTCCATCCATTCATTTTCTAAGGCCCTTATCTTCTCTAGGGTCGCGGGTGTGTTGGCGCCTATCTCAGCTAACTTCGAGCTTGAGGCGGGGTACACCCCGAACTGGTCGCCATCCAATCGCTGCTGTTTAGAAAATCATTTTGTAAAAACATTTACAAAAGTCATCATTTGTTTGAAACTAAAAACTGCTTTTCAATTGAACTGTTCTATGCATTTAAAGAACCCATACATAAATTGATTTAGATTTGGATCAAACCTCACTAACCCGTGATCATTTCAATGTAACAAGTTGTGAAGAGCTCCTCTTGCACTTTAATGTACTCATCTACTCGTGTTGATTGTAAAATGAACATTGGGAGTGCACTATGCTTGGCTAACCTCAGCATTTTACTCTTCAGCATCATGAACCAATTACAGCTGTAAACACACACAACAACTAACCGTCATAACAATTTGCCTTGCTAATTTCACTGAGACACAATCACCCATTTTCATGCGGTCTGCACAGTGATTCTGTTGGAGCGATCATGCCGGTCCAGACTGTGTGAAAAGGACATACTATCTGTTTGTTCTCTGAAGCACAAAGAGATGACCGGACTTCTATTTGCAAAGGAACTGGGTGCAGGAGAAGGTAGAGTGGGTGCAATTTAATCTTCATGACGGAATATATGTGATTACATCTGTGGGGGCAGCAGGAGGTGACAGCCAGTGAAATAAGAGGCGGGATGATAATGACTTGCAACAGGACTGAAGCAAAGCAGAGAAGATGAGATCCGCTTTTGTTCTTCATTTGGGTCACCGCTCTGATTGCTGCACACCAAATGAGTACGAGTGTTTTTTTTCTTTATATAGTTTAAGCAGCCCGATAAGGAACATTAGACACAACGTCATCTGTGTGTGATGGGGTTTTGTGGTGCCCTTGCGTTACAGCATGATTCAAAGAGAGAGTAGTTTTGATGATGAAGCAGGAGCAAACACATGTGGCACATTGGCGACAATGACACAATTCACCAAAATGCAAATGTCTGAAATATGGGACCATACGAACACTGAAACCTTGTGTGTAGTGAGCCAGAAATTTGTTTTTTTTTTTTAAATAGCTGGAAATGAAAGTGAAGGTGAGTGTCCCTTTCATGATGGCACTCAAATAAAAAAGAGTGGTCGCTACGCTCTAAACCAAACCATCATTATAGTCTGCAAACTATGATTTATATGTCATCTATAAACAAATAGTTTTAATGAAACCATTTAATCTGCATATTTTTCCATGAAACCATCCTGACTGTACAATTCCTCTTGCTACTAGACATCAATATCCAGCGAAACAAAACAATAACAACGCTCCAAATGTCAATGATACAGTTGTGCCTTGAGATACGAGTGACACGACATTTTACGAGCTTTCGTTCGGCTGTTTTTTTTGTTTTGCTTTGACTCGTGAGCCAAAATTTGAGATATAAGCGCTGAATGGTGGCAGTGAACTCAACTCTCTTCACAGCAAGCAGCAGTGTGGCAGATAGTGAACAGTTTTTCAAAAATCCACTCCTAGTTGAAGTTAACTGTCAAACTAAAACTAAAAGAATTAATTATTAAGAATGTATCGACAACCACATGACTTTGTCTTATACAAACGGATAGGCCAACGAGTCGCATCCGTGTCACAGTGTTATAACCCTTCAAGCAACGGATATTGGAACAAAAACAGTACATCAACAGACGATACTTGCAGGTATATATTCACGGGTGCACATCATTTTGGTCTGGCTCTTAAATGAGCGCCAAATGTTGTTGCTTGGTGCTCATTTTTTTCATGACCTACCGACCTCGCTGGATGAACTTATGTCTTTTTGTAGACATACGTCATATTCGTTACTTAATTATTTTCTGTGCAAATACAGGAAATAAACTGTTTTGTTTGTTTAATAATCTTGCTTGATGGAAAGCACAAGTACATTGATACAATCAAATCGGTTGTGCTTTTAATATTTTCAGTGCGCATGCGCACCTGTGCACCACTTATGTGCACCCCTGTATATATTCTTTATCCTCTGTTAAAAACCACTAACTGCAGCTTACTGAGTCTCTTACTGTGATTGTGAACCTCACATTACTTCATTATATTGCGCTCCCATGGCCAAGTCACAAACACCAGAAGGAGCGCTGATGAATTAATCATGAAGCCCAAACTCTTTCATTCAATTTAATTGTTATTACTGTATGATTTTATAAATTACAATATTATATTGCAATATACAATGCAGTATACAATGTTATTAGTGTTCCATTTTCATTATTAAACGGAACATTTTAAAAATGTATGGTGGGTTTTTCAGGAGGCTGGAACGGATTAAAGGCATTTCCATTCAATCATGGGGAAAAGATGATTCGAGAGAAGTTTTGAGTAAGGGGTAAGTTTTGTTTTGAGTAAGGAGCATATTTCTCATTGTCAACTGTATTTAAAGAGGACATATTTTGCCAAACCAACTTTTTCCAGTATTTGGGATGCAAAATTGACTCGATGGCGCCTCAGTAAACGTGAAATATGAATTAAAATTGTCCATGCATTTCTGAGTTCCAGAAGTTCTTTTGCCGAGAGGCCTGAAATCACGTCATTCAAATTTCTCGAGCTTATCAACGTCACTACCGAAGATCTCCGCCTTCCCTTTCCGCTCCTGTGCCAGAACTGTCAACATAAACGTGTGCTCTCAGAAGTGGCTCTTCTACACGGAGGCAACCAATCAGAGGAAAGTGGGCGGTTTTAGCCAAATGAGCAAAGTGGATACAAAACTACATCAAACAGAAGTAGGTGTCAAAGGGACCTTTTCTGGACACTCTTATGACAAAACCAAGGTGATTTTTGGAATGAAATCGACACTTTTATACTAAGTCCATGTTAGAGAGTCACTCTGGTCTAAACAGCCAAAATACAGGACCTTTAAAAATGTAGTCAAACCTAAAAAAAAAAATTAAAAAAAAACTGTGAAATTTGGAATTTGCCGTTCTTAGACGTGCAACTTGGGGGGGGGGGGGCATTCAAATGAGGGAGGTGGGCATTATGATCAACAAAAAGTTAGGAAAAGTGAGGAAAGTTTTATGTTGGCTGAAGTTTAACAATATTGTATTATGTATTAATTCATATGGCTGTGATTGGCTGGTGACCAGTCCATGGTGCACCACGCCTCCTGGTCAAAGTCACCTGGGATAGGCCTAATGATGACAAGCGCTATAGAAAATAGATGCACAGATGATTCAATTGTAAATTGAAATGATCACAAATTTTAAGTTGAGATGTATTAGTAGTGTTTGTCTTTGAAGTTTCCACTTTATTCAATCAAGGACTGGGGTGAGCTATGAAGCAGAGGGATTTCAGAGAGTAGTAAATAAATGTTGGATCGTTTAAACCTGGCAAGACCTGCTACACTTTATAGAGACTCATTTGTTGAGGTGTTCGCACCAGGTCCCCCAAATCAATGCAGCAATGATTCATCGGTGCTTAAAATGTATACGTAGCACCACGTATTAAATGCAACTGAGAGGAAAGAGTTGTTCAAATGGTTGCACAAAATCTAGAATACTTTTTAATGGACTTGTACTCCAATGAGAGAAAGGAGATTTTTTTCAGGTTGAAAGATTGAAAACAGATTACAAACAATATATATGAGGTTTTAAAGAACTATCGTGTTGCCAACACATCAGTGTTTTCTTTTAAATCTTCATTAAAACACACACAAAAACACACAAAGTATTGTGTCATTATAGCACAAGCGGCAGGCACACATTTTCCTGTGACTGACTGTGATAGATTTAGAGGCGTCTATCTTATAGTTCCACTGGCTGTCATTTCTTCCTCACACCCGCATCTCACTGTAGAAGACACAGAGTGAATTGTGTTGTGCTGCATGGTGAAATAGAGGGACCAAATGCAATGTTCTTCATCCACTGTGTCACCATGTTTATGAACCTTCTGTTGCCCTACCTGAGCATGGCAATTATTGATTTTCGTAGGACAGTGCAGTCTGCAAATAAGACTGAATAAGAAATAAGGAATAGTTTTCCACCTGTAGCTCTGCAAGCACAATCAGCATAAATATTCAAGCACACCACGGGAGGCTCGGCGTGGTGCCCAGCGGCACGCCTTGCACGCACTGCAGATCTTTTACAGATGGATTACAGCTTGTCATTCCACATATGGATATTTTTCCCAAAAGCATTTACATTCCTACCTATGTAAATTAGTGTCCAAAATCAAACACAGAGAAAATGGATTTAGAGTATGTTGATAGGCCTGATTGTGTTCCTTGTCATATAGAAATATTGTCGGTGAACATGAAAACCTCGTACAAGGTCTGTTGTTCAAGATTAACTTCATCCTGTATCTACATCATGTTTATGCTGTTTTGTTTTTGTTACTTGCACGATGATGTCTGTACTTTACAATGTCTCCTAACTATCATTTGAGAGAATAACCATTGTAAAAAGGAATTCTTTACAAATTACACTCAATGATATTATTGCAAGAAACACTGTATGCTGTTTTTCATTGGAAGTGTTCATTTAAGCGTTAATCAGTACTGGATATTAAAGTACTTAAAGTGTCACCTTTCAAGGTTTCTGAGGATGAGAAAAAAACATCGCAGCTCAGTGATGAAAATGGAAAAAAGCTGTGTGTGAAGGACAGGGTCTAGGTACGTTTTCATCACAGGGCAGTGTGCGATGAGAATAAGCGTGGAAAATGGTGACAGACAGAAAGGTAGCCATTGGGAATCAGATTTCATGACCAATGCTAAATAATGACTATGATGATTATACCCACAGCAGAGGAAAGGGGTGAACCATCTATATACTCTGGCAATATTGAGAGGGTTGGCTCATTCATTTTCCAAGAATGGATGATTTTATAGAAATAAGAACACATCAGCGTATAAAGCAGAATTTTGTTTTATGTGGTGAGCTGTTGCTACGAAAAGCTGTCAAGCATTGTGAACAGAAACGTCGTACAGGGTTTTGGGGGGGGAATAAAGTGATGTGCCCATGACTACTTTGCAGCAATGTTTTCGGCCAAAGTGATATTTTATTTCACTAACCCGGTTGCGCACAATAACTGTACTTACATAAAGTAAAACTAATACTTAAATAATCTAAAATTAATAGATTTGGTGGTTTTTTGCCATTTAAGCAAAGCAAAGCAAATGTATTTATATAGCGCATTTCATACACAAGGTAACTCAATTTGCTTTACATGGTTAAAAGCATTTAAAAACAAAGAAAACAAAACAGCTGATAAACATTTGAAACAAATCGGAAAAAAATAAAAGTACAATTAAAACAGCGTACAGTGCAAGAAATATGATTTAAAAGTGGAAATGCTCTAAAAAGCATGGGGAAAAAAGAGGAGTTTTTAACCTGGACTTAAAAATATGCACACTTGGGGCTGATGTCACTGGTGGCAACGTATTCCATTTGTGTACAGCATAATAGCTAAATGCTGCTTCACCATGTTTGCTTTGGACTCTGTGGTCCACTATTTGACCTGACTCTGTCGATCTCAGAGCCCTATTAGATTTATATCCCATTAGCATTTCTTTCATGTATTCAGGACCTAAACCATTTAGTGATTTATAGACCAGTAGTAGAACTTTAAAATATATTCTAAAGCTTACTGGAAGCCAGTGTAAATACTTTAGAATTGTAGTAATATGCTATGACCTCTTTGTTCTTGTCAAAACCCGAGCTGCACCATTCTGAATGAGCTGCAGCTGTTTAATGCTCTTTTTGGGAGTCCAGTGAGAAGACCATTACAATAGTCAAGTTTACTTGAGATAAAAGCATGGATGAGCTTCTCCTGGTCTCCTTGGCAGATGCAAGCCTTCACTCTGCATATGTTCTTCAGGTGGTAGAAGGCAGTTTTAGTAATTGATTTGATGTGACTGTTGAAAGTCAGGTCGGAATCTCTCAGAACACCAAGGTTTCAGACTTAACCTTTGGTTTCTAAAGAGAGTGACTCCAGGTATTTAATAACAACAATATTCTTTTCTTTATTGCCAAAAACAAATATGTCAGTTTTGTTGTGGTTTAACTGAAGAAAATGTTGGCTCATCCAGTTATTTATCTTTTTTAGACAATGACACAACACCTCCATTGAACTGTGGTCATCTGGAGACACTGCTAGATATAACTATGATAGCTATGATAGTCAAAATTAAAGTTCTGAAGAATTTGACCCACAGGTAGCATATAGAGGCTGAACAGGAGGGGTCCAAGAACTGACACCTCAATCAAAGGCCAAGTTTTGTTGACATGCATTTGGCATCCATCCGCTTTCGTGCTTGTCCTTGTTTTGGGCTGTGGGTTAGCTTTCATGTTGACATGCATCTAACAAGCATTATTATAATAGAATTGAATTTCATGATAAACTGTGATATGTCTATTTAATACAATATTCTGATTGTTGTTAGGTCCATTCAAGTAAACAAATATATTTCCATGCCATATAAAAAAGTGTGCATTAGATTAAAATAATAAATAATGTGCCTTCATGAGGCAGGAAAATGGCAGACAATGAAGGACAAACAAGAACTGTAAAATCTACATTTTAAAATGAGGAAATATATTGTTATTATATGCTGTTTTACAGATTCCATACACATATTTTTTTCGGTTAGGGCATATTCACTTCAAATGATTCATGAATAAAGTCCCAGAGGTTTCCCAAGCAACCCTAAATAATTTTTATGGGTTCTGTGGAATTTGCATGTTCTCCCAGTGCCTGTGTGGGTTTTCTCCGGAGTTTTTTTGTTTTTGTTTTTACAAATACAGGATATGCTTTGAATAGTACTTTTGATTGTTTCTGAGTTCCCCACATCACTTAAAAGGGGGAAACAAGTGATTAGTGATTGGCCATGCAATCAGCACACTGAAAAGCCCTTGACACATTCATTATCACAGCTATGGTAATGGCAGACTTTCCAAGCTGAACTTTAAATATTTTAGGACTGTGTTGCCAACTGACACATTTTAATGCATCTATGGCTCATAGCAACCGCCAGGAGTCTGTTTGGCTTCCAAAATTCTTAACTGGTAATCGAATCTGTATATCAGCATAACCAGATTGCACTTGACATCCCAGCCTGCATGCATCTTTTAATTTTTTTCCTCTCTCGATTTCCGAGATCCATGTGATGACTCAGGAAAACTGCGTGTCTTGTAAAATAAAGTGGATGTGAAGATGCGGGGAGGCAGATGAAATGGAAAGTAGGGTTGAAATTAAAAGTGAAGTGATAAGTGAGCGTGTGAATCCTTTTGCTGGGGTTTTAAGGCTATGATGCATGGAGGGAGTGACACGTTTCCTCTGATCAGGGTTGTGGACGTGACAGGGCTAAAAATGCTTTGCCTGGAGGCAAACACACTGAGCCTGGATGTTGTCTACCTTTGATTTTGACACACACACACACACACACACACACATCTTTGGTGTATCCTCTTCACTACTGCATATCCATCCATCACCTCTTTACAATGATAACAAATGCATGCTTGTTGAAAAGCAAAATATATCCCACTGGACAACCTCCATTTGTTTATGACAGATATTTCATGCATACAGTGCATCTGAAAAGTATTATAGTGTTGGGAAGAGTCCACGCTGGAATTCCAAGTACGCTTAGCAGCATTTTGTTAATACAGTAGTTGTAGCTCTTTGTGTTTTAACATTAATCGTAGTTGTTTTCGTTTCCCTGTAATTAATAGTAGCTGCGTGTATGTTTTACGTGTTTACATTTTATGGTACCCGAAAGTTGGATTCAATTTAGTGACTCCTCCCCTATTCATTTCAATGTGTTGACAAACTAGTTGCAAGTTCGCTATTGGCTGCTGCTTGCTGAATAAATGAACCTCTTCTTCAAGCAAACTAAGGTCACTATTTCTTGTGCAACTCAACATCGCCACATTCGTGTCAGAAGTGGGATTGCAGGAAGGCAACCACATCTGAGGAAATCAAGGACTTCACATGCTTGCAGATGGTGGAAGAAGCTTGCCCAAGATGAAGCAGGGAGCCAAAGAGAATGCATCGGCCCCACCTCCAACAGCGCCTCCCAGAGGCAATGAACAATTTCTGCCACCAGAGGCACCTTGAGAAGGTGAAAAGCACTAACCACCACCTGAGTGCCGCATGAAGTCGACCTTAATCTAAAGCGCTTTGTGTTTCACTTCTTTGTATGAAAAGTGCTAACAAATAAAGTTTGATTGATTGCGTGATCTAATTGCAGAGGGCGGCAGAGTTCAATGGCTGGTCGGCCAAGGAGACAGTATCAAACTCACCCTCGGTGTGGAAGGCAAAGCTCTGCAAATCCTCACAGATCTCCAACAACAAGAGCGTCTTGACTGGAGGGCTAGAGGGAGCCCTGCAGCAATGTTTTTAGCCACTGCACCCATGCTGACGACACGAGAGACAAGCTGTTCAGCTAGCAACGAAAATGAGCCGAGAGCACCTATGCTGCAGACATCCAGCCTCATACACCACAAGGATATGACACTTTTGGTTGGTCCTGTTGTTTCAGACCCCTGGGCCTGGAGAGCTGCTATTTGCAGGTGGAGTTAGCTCCGAACGCACACCCTACAGCATTCACCATAGCTCAATGATTCCCATTGCCCAAGCCACCTTCGAATGCTTGATGGAGGAATTATTTGCTGACATTGCGCAGGACTGCTGTCTGGCCAATCTACAGACCCTTTCCAAAAAAAAATAGAATATCATGGAAAAGTTTATTTATTTCCATAATTCTATTCCAAAAGTTAAACTTTCATAGATTAGAGATTTATGGCCCACAATTTAAACAATTTCAAGGATTTATTTGTTTATTTTTACATTATTTGGGCTTCCAGCTCATGAAACCAAACCAAATCCATCCATCCATCATCCATCCATTTTCTGAGCCGCTTCTCCTCACCAGGGTCGCGGGCATGCTGGAGCCTATCCCAGCTATCATCGGGCAGGAGGCGGGGTACACCCTGAACTAGGTTGCCAGCCAATCGCAGGGCACAGACAAACAAACAACCATTCGCACTCACATGCACACCTACGGGCAATTTAGAGTTGTCAATTAACCGACCATGCATGTTTTTGGGATGTGGGAGGAAACCGGAGTGCCCGGAGAAAACCCACGCAGGCACGGGGAGAACATGCAAACTCCACACAGGCGGGGCCGGGGATTGAACCTGGGTCCTCAGAACTGTGAGGCAGACGCTCTAACCAGTCGTCCACCATGCCGCCAAAACAGGAATTCAAAAAATTAGAATACTGTGAAGAAATCAGCCCAAATTTTGCAGGCCATACATGTTTTAAACTGAGTGTCACACACTAATCATCTTCTAAACTCAAAGCACACGCACAGGTTTCCCCAGGTGTCATTAAATTGCTTCAGTTTGGTTCAATTGTCTCAGTTGGGTTCAATATGGGGAAGACTGCAGACTAGACAACTGGCCATAAGACCATCATTGATACCATCCATAGGATGGGTAAGCCACAAAAGTTCATAGCTGAGGAGGCTGGCTGTTCACAGAGTGCTGTGTCCAAGAATATCAATGGAAAGTCTAGTGGAAGGAAACGATGCACCAGCAAAAGAGATAACGTGGGCTTCAGCGGATTATCAAAAAGACAGCAGAGATCCAGAAAGAGTGGAATGAGGCGGGGGTCACAGCTTAAAAAACCACCACATTCAGACGCATCCGGGAGATGGGCGACAACTGTCGGGTTCCTCAGGTCAAAGCCACTTCTAAGCTTGAGTCAATGAAGGAAGCGTCTCAACTGGGCCAAGGAGAAGAAGGACCAGGGTCCCAGGTCCTCTTTTTCGATGAAAGTAAAGTGTGCTTTTCATTTGGGAGTCAAGGTCCAAGGGTTTGGAGGAAGACGGGTGAAGAGCAGAATCCCAGATGGTTGAGGTCCAGTGTGAAATCTCTACAGTCAGTCATGATTTGGGGTGCAATGTCCAGTGCAGGTGTTGGCAAACTCTGCTTTCAAAAATCCAAGGTCACTGCAACAGTCTACCAGAATGTGTTAGATGACTTATATGATTCTTTCTACTGAGGATCTGTATGGAGATGCAGATTTCATCTTCCAGCACCAAAACCTGGTTTGATGTCCATGCCATCACAGTGCTTGACTGGCCAGCCAACTCGTCGGATCTAAACCCCATTGAGAATCCATGCTGTATTTTCATAAGGAAAATGAGAGACACCAGACCCAATAACAAAGAAGAACTGAAAGCAAGCATCAAGGAAATCTGGGCTTCCATAACTCCCAGGCAATGCCACAGGCTGATTTCCTCATTGCCACGGCGCTTCGAGGGAGTGATTAAAGCAAAGGGATTCCCAACCAACTATTGAAGATGATGATATCGTTTTGAAAGTACCATATTTTGATTGATTTAATGTGACCTAGCAGACGACTGGTTAGCACATCTCCCTCACAGTTCAGAGGACCCGGGTTCAAATCCGACCTCGCCTGTGTGGAGTTTGCACGTTCTCCCTGTGCCTGCGTGGGTTTTCTCCGGGTACTCCGGTTTCCTCCCACATCCCAAAAACATGCATGGTAGGTTAATTAAAGACTAAATTGCCCGTAGGTGTGAATGTGAGTGCGAATGGTTGTTTATTTTTATGTGTCCTGCGATTTGCTGGTGACCAGTTCAGGGTGTACCGCGCCTCTCGCCCAAAGATAGCTGGGATAGCCTCCAGCACACCTGCGGCCCTCGTGAGGATGAGCGGTACAGAAAATGGATGGATGGATAATGTGACCCTTATTTTTCTTTTTTTCTCTCCAAAACTGAGAAGTAAATGATTTCTTCACAGTTTTTCTAATTCTTTGAATTCTTGAATTCGTGGGTTTAATGAGCTGTCGCATACAGTGGGTACGGAAAGTATTCAGACCCCATGAAATTTTTCACTATTTTTTATATTGCAGCCATTTGCTAAAATCATTTAAATTAATATTTTCCTCAATAATGTACACACAGCACCTCATATTAACAGAAAAAAATGTAATTGTTGAAATTTTTGCAGATTTATTAAAAAGAAAAACTGAAATATCACACACACAAAGTATTCAGAACCTTTGCTGTGACACTCATTTAACTCGGGTGCTGTCCATTTCTTCTGATCATCCTTGAGATGGTTCTACACCTTCAATGGAGTCCAGTTGTGTTTGATTATACTGATTAGACTTGAATAAGAAAGCCATACACCTGTCTATATAAGACCTTGCAGCTCACAATGCATGTCAGAGCAAATGAGAATCATAAGGTCAAAGGAACTGCCTGAAGAGCTCAGAGACAATTGTGGCAAGGCACAGATCTGGCTAAGGTTACAAAAATATTTCTGCTGCACGTAAAGTTCCTGTGGTCTCCATAATCCTTAAATGGAAGACGTTTGGGACGACCAGAAACCTTCCTAGAGCTGGCCGTCCGGCCAAACTGAGCAATCGGGGGAGAAGAGCCTTGGTGAGAGAGGGAAAGAAGAACCCAAAGATCACTGTGGTTGAGCTCCAGAGATGCAGTCGGGAGATGAGAGAAAGTTCTAGAAAGTCAACCATCACTGCAGCCCTCCACCCGTCGGGGCTTTATGGCAGAGTGGCCCAACGGAAGCCTCTCCTCAGTGCAAGACATGAACGCCTGCATGGAGTTTGCTAAAAAAAAACACCTGAAGGACTCCAAGATGGTGAGAAATAAGATTCTCTGGTCCTCCAAGCTTCTCCAGCTCAGTATCTCGCCTGCCATCTGCCATTGGATTTACAGGTTCCTGACGGGCAGGACACAGCAGGTGAGGCTGGGAGAGACCACCTCATCCACACGGAGCATCAGCACTGGGTCACCCCAAGGTTATGTCCTCTCTCCGCTGCTCTTCTCTCTCTACAGGGTTAGGGTTAGGCATTTTGAGCCACTCTGGTTCAAATGCAGTAGTTCTGTTTATTGTTCACTGATGCAGTCATAAAGGCAAAGGAGAACATAAATTAGGGCCGGCCTCGTGTTAAGTCTCACCTGCTGCTTCTGAATTTGCAGCCCCGACAGGATCAACAGAGGGTATGTTGGGAAGTTCACTCCGGGCGCGCTCTCTGTGACCCGGAACGTTTGGAAACTCGGGGCGTTGCTGGAGTGCTTCATTCGGTACAGGCAGAACTGACACATTCAATATGGTGGAGGCACTGACTTATCCCTGCCAATGGCCAGCATGTTAATTCGTAAATGTATCGAAAATGGAGCGCACTCTCTCTCTCTGAGTACCCAAATCTGATGCATGGTGAGAGCGTCGGACTGAATTTCTGAACGTACCCAGACACAGAGGCAAAGTTAGAACTGGTCCAGACTTCATAACGACGATTGGGCATCGTTTGAATTTGAGTGATTGCGGTCCTGTATTCCAGTTCTTCATTTCGATTCTGGTTCCAAACAATTCTCAATTCCGATTCTTTTAGGGGGCTGGGTCAAAAAGGTTTGCAGGCTTTAAATAAAGGATGTCCAAATTATGAATATCAATTTTCTTAGCAGCCTGCAGTATAAACTAAAATTAACATTTGACTCTGGGTTCTTTATAACCAGTATCAATATCAAACATATGAACTAACAGGCAATGTGTGTGGAACTAACCCAATTGACTTAATATTCATTAATTATTGTTTCAGCTAAAAGTTAAATATAGCATTGTTAAAACAGTTATTTGCGACTGTTTTATCACGTCAAATGGTTTATATGTGCAAGTTTTAACTTGACATGCTGTTTTAAGCTTTTAGCCTTTTATTTTGACCGGTATGCACCGGAACTTAGCATTTTGGCACGAAAAGTAACTTCACACGACACCCCAAGAAAAAGAGTGATGAATGGAACCAAATGTTCTGTAAAATGTTGATTCCTTTGCCTACCCACCGATGAGACAGTTAGTGTTTGTGATACTGTGAGACGTTTTCATCAATTTTGTCTGAATTCATTGTGATGTAAAGTTGCTAGTTTGATTTTTAGTGTAGTTTTGGCTCAATGTTAAGCTTGTAATGCGACTGTATCTACTTTCATTCCAGTATGGTAATTTATATTTTATTTTTCTTCGAAACTGGGAAACAATTTTTTTTAATTTGAACGATTCCGGCAGGACTGGAATGTTAGTCCCGGGTTCAATTGGTTCTCCATTCTCGATGCCCAACCCTAACGTCTCGGCAACATATTGCCAATGAGGAAACGCTCTCCCTGCAACATCAGGGTGATGTAACTTTTGATGACGGGCCGACGTCAGTGTGATGTATGTTTGCCGACTGGGATGTATTTGTTTTTTTATGTTCACACTATAAGACAATTTGTCAAGTCCAGACATTGTGGGTTATTACAATAAACTACAGTCAAAACAAACAGCATTGTAAACACAATTAGCAGTTTTGCAAGAAACTGTCCCTAGTTGAGAAGTTAATGCTGCCCAGGGTTTGCCAGATTTGAATTAAGCATTTATTTGTGTCCCTTGCTTGATTTTAACACAAAGTAAGACATTTTAAGAAACCTGCTCATGCCTAAGTGTCAATTTTGAAGAAAGCTATTAGCAGTGGGCTTAATTTTGAGGGATAATGGTGTCATTTCTTGTAAACGCCATAAAGCAAGAAAGGAATGAGACGTAATAAGTGTTTATTATTCAGCTTACTTTGCATTTCTTTGAGCACCCTTTCAACAAGAAATTCGCATTGATCATACCACTTGTTTAAATACATTCATAAATAAGCATGAACCATCATGTACAGTTACATCAAGAAATGTACGACCCCAATTCCAATGAAGTTGGGACGTTGCAAATAATCATTAACTTAAGATTTTTATGGCTGCAACACGTTCCAAAAAAGCTGGGACACGTGGCAAAAAAGATTGAAAAAGTTGAGGAATGCTCATCAAACAACTGTTTGGAACATCCCACAGGTGAACAGGCTAATTGGGAACAGGTGGGTTCCATGACTGCGTATAAATTCATTCACAAGCAAAGATGGGGCGAGGTTCAGCTCTTTGTGAACAAGTGCATGAGAAAATAGTCGAACAGTTTAAGGACAATGTTCCTCAACGTACAATTGCAAGGAATTTAGGGATTTCATCATCTAGGGTCCATAATATCATCAAAAGGTTCAGAGAATCTTGAGAAATCACTGCATTTAAGCAGCAAGTCCAAAAACCAACATTGAATGCCCAGTGACTTTCGATCCCTCAGGCGGCACTGCATCAAAAACCGACATCAATGTGAAAAGGATATCACCACATGGGCTCAGGAACACTTCAGAAAACCAATGTCAGCAAATATAGTTCGGCGCTATATCCGTAAGTGTAACTTGAAACTCTACTATGCAAAGCAAAAGACATTTATCAACAACACCCAGAAACGCCGCCGGCTTCTCTGGGCCCAAGCTCATCTAAGATGGACTGGTGAAAAGTGGAAAAGTGTTCTGTGGTCAGACGAGTCCACATTTCAAATTGTTTTTGGAAATTGTGGACGTCGTGTCCTCCGGACCAAAGAGGAAAAGAACCATCCGGACTGTTATGGACGCAAAGTTCAAAAGCCAGCATCTGTGATGGTATGGGGCTGTGTTAGTGCCAATGGCATGGGTAACTTACACATCTGTGAAGGCACCATTAATGCTGAAAGGTGCATACAGGTTTTGGAGAAACATATGCTGCCATCCAAGCAACGTCTTTTTCATGGACACCCCTGCTTATTTCAGCAAGACAATGCCAAACCACATTCTGCACGTGTTACAACAGCGTGGCTTCGTAGTAAAAGAGTGCAGGTACTAGACTGGCCTGCCTGCAGTCCAGACCTGTCTCCCATTGAAAATGTGTGGGGCATTATGAAGCGAAAATACGACAACGGAGACCCCGGAGTGTTGAACAGCTGAAGCTGTACATCAAGCAAGAATGGGAAAGAATTCCACCTACAAAGCTTCAACAATTAGTGTCATCAGTTCCCAAACGTTTATTGAATGTTGTTAAAAGAAAAGGTGATGTAACATAGTGGTAAACATGACAATGTCCCAGCTTTTTTGGAATGTGTTGCAGCCATAAAATTCTAAGTCAATGATTATTTGCTAAAAACAATCAAGTTTATCAGTTTGAACATTAAATATCTTGTCTTTGTAGTGTATTCAATTAAATATAGGTCGAACACGATTTGCAAATCATTGTATTCTGTTTTTATTTGTTTAACACAACATCCCAACTTCATTGGAATTGGGGTTGTATAACATATTTGTATACTGAGGAGTGTTGAGACGTACCGATGGAAATCAAAAGGATCCAAATGGCCCCCAAGTACCCCAAATATCTCAACTCATATGTCAACACCCAATTAAGCATATCAATTCAATGCAATGACGAATTTTAGGATCAACTGATTAAACATAAATTACGTTTAATTTGCAGTGTTTTCTATGGCTAACACTGGCTAACATCCATCCATCCATCCATTTTCCAAGCTACTTATCCACACAAGGGTTGCGGGCGTGCTGGAGCCTATCCCAGCTATCTTTGGGCAGGAGGCGGGGTCCACCCTGAACTGGTTGCCAGCTAGTCACAGGGCACACAAACAAACAACCATTTGCACTCACATTCACACCAAGGGGCAATTTAGAGACTTCAATTAAGATAACCCAATTGACTTAATATTGTTTTTCATGTTTTTGGGATGTGGGAGGAAACCGGAGTGCTCGGAGAAAACCCACGCAGGAACGGGGAGAACATGCTAACTCCACACAGGCGGGGCTGGGGATTGAATCCCGGTCCTCAGAACTGCGAGGCAGACGCTCTAACCAGTCACCGTGCCGCCCACTGGCTAACAAAGAGACTGAATATTATCTCAGAAATAGTGCTTCAGTAAGAGCTGCTCGGTGATGACACTGCAGAGATAAAACTGTGGTAAAAGGCAAATAATTATATTGCATTTTATTTTGACACATAATTATTCAAACTGATCGGGCAGTACCAATGTAGGAAAATAATTCTAAAACTTACGAAGAGAATCACAAAAGTTGTAAACATTGTGAGCTGTGCAGTTTGCTGGACAAAACTGCAAAAAAATAAAATAATTCCCATGCCTATAAAATGGAAAGCAGCTATCTTGAGTGTACCTGCTATGAAAATTAAGAGCCAGACTTCATTTTCAGGCTGGACTAGTTCCACACATTAGATCGCTAACATGCTCAACACTTTTTGATCTGAAGGCATATGGAATGATCATTTTAAGAAAATGTAGGGGCAACCCATCTCTACCCCTCTCAAAAAATAAAAAAATAAATCGTTAAAAAAAAGAAAAACAGGCCAAGGGAAGCCAGAGGACACTTCAAATTCAGCTCAGACTGTATCGGCCAGGGGAAACCTCTCACTAGTGAAGGGATGGAATGATTTGAGGGAAAAGGTGTGGGTTGCCCATCTTGATGAGAGGATATATCCCCATGTAACTTCTCTTGGCTCATTTCATACTGGTTGGCCAGGTTATATATTCATGATACAGACCCATTGTTCTCCACTGTTATTTAAATATATTTATTATAGTGTTTTCGTGTCATCCTTCACATGCCAATTGAAAATTATTATCAATACTTTTTAACTTTATTTAAAAAATTCCTATGAATACTATATCCTATTACAGACCTGGGAATAGTACGGACCCTGGGCCACATCTGGCTTATCCACAGTCTCTCACCGGCTGTCGCAGTGTTCAGTCAAAAAGCATAAAATACGGTTTGGTCCATATTGAGATGTTCAGTTGTTGGTCGGATTTCAAGAATGGTTTGTCCAGTCTAGTTGAGTGAGAAGTCAGCATCAGACAACAGTTTCAGCAGCCATCAAGAACACACAAAGCATAGAGGGGAGTGTTCAAATATCAGTGGTGATGACAGGCGTCACACCGTGAATGAGCAAAGTGGGGCCCAGGTCGTGAGTCAGCAGCTCCAGCTGGTGCAAGTAAGATTTGTAGCGACGAGTGTCAGCCGGTGGGTGCGGCAAGTATAGGAAGCGCACAGCAGGTGGAGGCCGGGCCTGGTCTAGAATCAGCTGATTGACGGCTGACAGGTAGTCATCAGACAACCGCGTAGTGTTGCTCGGGAAGCTGTTGGCGTAATTATCTTCATCCTCCTCCTCGTCTTTTCCCAGTTTCTTCTCTTCCTTGATGGTATCAGGGGAATGTGAGGATTGCCTCTTGTCCCATTCACCTTGGCGCTGCCAGTGTAGCGCCACTTGCTGGTCCCAGGCCACAGGGTAGATTTGAGCTTTAATTCTTAGCTCTTTTAGCAGCTGTCCAAGCTTCTCTTCTAAGCCTCTCACGCTCCGTCCCTCCTCCACGCATAGGAAGAGACGTAATGTAGCTTTGCGCCAGGCTCGCACCATATTGAGGATGCAAGCTAGCTGCAGCAAGAACAGCGAGCAAGTATCCACGTAATTTGTGCTGTCTGGACGCAGAAGGTTGACTGGCCAGACGTCGACATACACAAAACCCTTCCCTGGAGAGAAGGAGGCCGCTGAAAGAGCCTGTGCTCGGTCAAAACTGTTAAAATAACGGGCCAAAACCACATTCTTCGACATTTTCATGGCATCTGCAATGATCGCTACATACTCCCGGGGCCCCAAAACCTTCCCATCGTGTACGTCATCATTTGCATCCCTGCTACTGCACCGAAGGGAAGCAAAATGGAACGGTTTTGGGCGCTGCTCAAGATCTTGAGAGGGGCATGAAAAATCTGTGGACTGATTTTTAGAGAGGCTGTCCTTTGGGAGGCTGTCATCATAAAAACCCAGGATGAGGGTGTTGGGACGCATTCCACCTGGAATGTAGAGATGAAATAAATAAGTCAGTAAGACAAGATGATTTGTTTCAATATAAAAAAATCCTGTGATGATAAAAACTTGTGTTTGGGAATATCCCAAGGTTTTTTTACTTCCTTCAAAAAATATCAAAATTAACCCAGCAGAACTTGTGGGTGAGGAAGATAAGGTGAGTGGATGTCGTAAATATCTCTACAGAGAAGATAGCCAGACTGCCTGGTGAGGGAGTAGCAATAGTGGTTACTGATTTCATCATCACAGCTAGTCAAGTTTGAGTGAATGCTTAACCAAGTAGACTACAGCGCACTGTCTATCTATTTCACCGTCAAAAGAGCAATATCTGTGTCATTACTCCGAGAAACAGAAAAGTCAACGTCAAGCGATCATAGCCTTCTCAACTGGATAACAGGAAAAATGACCAGATTGATCTACAATAGCCTAAATCAGTGATTTCCAACCTTTACGGAGCCAATGCACATATTTTACAATTGAAAAATCTCACGGCACACCAACAGACAAAATTGTCACAAAAAGTGGATACATTAATTACTGCATTAATTGCAGGAATGTACTTCCTGCCATCTAATAGAAGAGCATTCATTTGTTCTGTCTGTCACTATGCCTCACTGGCATAAATAGATGAACAACGATACATTATTTATTGTAACTATAATTTTTGGACCAATTAAGTGAAATTGATAATTTTCCACAGCACACCTGAAGAGCGCTCACTGCACACTAATGTGCCACGGCACACTGGTTGGGAATCACTGGCCTAAATGACAAGTCAAACTACAGTGGGCACGGAAAGTATTCATACCCCCTTAAATTTTTCACTCTTTGTTATATTGCAGCCATTTGCTAAAATCATTGAAGATAATTTTTTTCCTCATTAATGTACACACAGCACCCCATATTGCCATAAAAAAAAACGGAATTGTTGACATTTTTACAGATTTATCAAAAAAGAAAAACTGAAATATCACACAGCCGTAAGTATGCAGACCCTTTGCTGAGTATTTACGGTAGTAGAAGCACCCTTTTGAGCTAATACAGCCATGAGTCTTTTTGGGAATGATGCAATAAGTTTTTCACACCTGGATTTGGGGATCCTCTGCCATTCCTCCTTGCAGATCCTCTACAGTTCTGTCAGGTTGGATGGTGAATGTTGGTAGACAGCCATTTTCAGGTCTTTCCAGAGATGCACAATTGGGTTTAAGTCAGGGCTCTGGGTGGGCCATTCAAGAACAGTCACGGAGTTGTTCTGAAGCCACTCCTTTGTTATTTTAACTGTGTGCTTAGGGTCATTGTCTTGTTGGAAGGTGAACCTTCGGCCCAATCTGAGGTCCTGAGCACTCTGGAGAAGGTTTTCGTCCAGGATATATTTATCTTTCCTTCGATTGCAACCAGTCGTCCTGTCACTGGCAGCTGAAAAACACCCCCACAGCATGATGCTGCCACCACCATGATTCACTGTTGGGACTGAATTAGACAGGTGATGAGCAGTGCCTGGTTTTCTCCACACGTACCGCTTAGAATTTAGGCCAAAAAGTTCTATCTTGGTCTCATCAGACCAGAGAATCTTATTTCTCACCATCTTGGAGTGCTTCAGGTGTTTGTTAGCAAACTCCATGCAGGCTTTGCACTGAGGAGAGGCTTCCGTCGGGCCACTCTGCCATAAAGCCCCGAATAGTGGAGGGCTGCAGTGATGGTGGACTTTCTTGAACTTTCTCCCATCTCCCGACTGCATCTCTGGAGCTCAGCCACAGTGATCTTTGGGTTTTTCTTTACCTCTCTCACCAAGGCTCTTCTCCCCCGATTGCTCAGTTTTGCCGGACGGCCAGCTCTAGGAAGGGTTTTGGTCGTCCCAAACGTCTTCCATTTAAGGATTATGGAGGCCACTGTGGTTTTAGGAACTTTAAGTGCAGCAGAAATATTTTTGTAACCTTGGCCAGATCTGTGTACCTTGCCACAATTCCGTCTCTGAGCTCTTCAGGCAGTTCCTTTGACTTCATGATTCTCATTTGCTCTGACATGCACTGTGAGCTGTAAGGTCTTATATAGACAGGTGTGTGGCTTTCCTAATCAAGTCTAATCAGTATAATCAAACACAGCTGGACTCCATGGATGATTAGAAGAAATGGACAGCACCCGAGTTAAATATGAGTTTCGCAGCAAAGGGTCTGAATGCTTATGGCTGTGTGAAATTTCAGTTTTTCTATTTTAATAAATCTGCAAACATTTCAACAATTCCGTTTTTTTCTGTCAATATGAGGTGCTGTGTGTACATTAATGACGAAAATAATTAACTCAAATGATTTTAGCAAATGGCTAAAATATAACAAAGAGTGAAAAATTGAAGGGGGTCTGAATACTTTCCGTACCCACTGTACATCTATAGCTTAAATCCAGTCAATATTGCATTCATTACAGCTGTATAGACCTCATGCCACATGATACATATGAGTATGTGTCATGTGCTAATAACAGTCATTTTCTATTATGTTATTTAGCGGCGCATGCATACATATATGTACGCATGCATTGGATATATTTATCCTGTAAGCTTTTTGACCTCAGTCTTTAACTGTGTATAATATGTATGAATGAACGAGTGAGTGATGCACTTATGCACTTATAAGTTAGGCATCTTAGACCATGTTTTAATGTGAAATGGTGATTTATTGAATAATTTTATGTACTTGTTGATCTGTCTTGTCTATGTTTTAAGTCACCTGCCAAGGGACTAAGAATTTAAATGAGCTGTATACTAACCGGCACATTTACAAAAGTATTGCACTGGTGTTCATTAATGTGCATTGTCCTTTTAAAAATAAATAAATCCATTCATGAATGAATGAATGAATGAATAAATCACTAAAAAAACTACTCAATGGGAGGCTGAGCGCATTTATAAATTATGGTAATATGCCTGCCTTTAGGCTACATCTACGACGAACAAATTCAAGGCATTTAATTTATTGCTTTCCCCTGAATTGACGGACTAGCCAGTCCGTCAATGATCATTTTAACTATTTTTCGGCTATTAACATCATCTTTTTGACTGACGTCACACATTTTATACTACAGTGGTAGAAAAGAAGACTTCCCATACAAACGTGCAAGAAGAAAATCATTCATTCAAGCCATTTAACCTGTTTTGTCAATCGCTCTTCCTCGGTCAAATGACATGGAAGGGTTTGTTTACTAGTGGTGCCATTGGCAAATACTTTAGCTTTTGCCACCGGAACGAACGCATACCATCATGGTACATTGTCCTATTGGATTTCATTAGATGTTCAGGTATACTTGGTAAGTGTATAAGCAGAGTGGATACCGAAAGAAAAGTTGGATTTGTATTGATGGTGACACTGACCTAGTCCAGAGATGAACAGAAGGTGTTGGATTCCATGGCGCACTGAATCAGCCAGCGTCAGGTTGACAAAGGCCTTGATATTGAGATAGTCCACCAGGGACAGCCAAGAGGCATACTGGGATTGTAGAGGGTCAGAGGGTAATGTGTCTGTGTGTGTGGTTAGGGGAAGACAAACATACGTCAGTCAAAAAGCTCAACATACACTATCATCAGAGCATAATGCACACGAAGCACCTAAAAGCTACAGAGCACAAATGGCCTTAAAATAATCCGGGCACATATACGTTACATCATTACATCATAATCCTCTTCCGTGTGTGTGAATCACTGCCTCATTTATCTCAACACAGAGTGCCTGCTCAAATTAGAGAAGGGTTCTTCATCTGCTAATGGAACTATAATTCTTCTCTATTGTGCTCAGGCGACACTCAGGCGATTTTGATTATGAACTATTCATTCAGGGTCAGGCCTGTGTCCCGGATGAAAAAGTTAAGCTTGTGACCAAAATGTACACGCGCCATACATACCTCGCTAGGTACGTTCAAATGAATGGAGTCCGCAAGCCTCTTTTAAAACATCCGCATGCTTACTTTAATTCCTGACCACTCTCTTTTGCAACTCGCTTGTTCCTTAACTATGATTCTATCTTTTTTTTTATAGTGTAAGAAATGCGATAAACTGTACTGTATATACATCATCAAACGCCTATACAGGCTCGCTGTTCAGGGCGTCCATACTGTATATCCAATCGCTGAATGTACAGGGGTGCGTCTGCAACTCTTATTTTTATGGGATTGTCCGGTCCAATCGGGTTCGACTCCATTCCACAGTGTGCGGCACGCCTAAAACTAAAAACCAATACATAAAGTACTGAGTCAAATGCACACAGACAATATACCCATTTATCCATGAACGGGAAGTAACCGTGGCAAGTGTGTTCACAGCACAGTAGAGGCTTTCAGCGCAGCGTCTCTGCCATGTTTGTGGAGTATGTTTGGGAATTACTTTTTCGATGGTGCCGCTTTATCATTGCATAAAAATGTTGAATAAATGTAACAAAGTGTTTGTCGAATTTGATTTTCTACTAAATTTGCAGAGCTTCGCAGAGGCTCCTGACAATTACATTTTATCAAGCCAAAATGGAATAGTGACCCATATCAGTGTTCTTACTGAGATCTCCAAGTTGGACATGCCCCAGCACGTAGAGTCCACTCTTTTTAATATCGTTGATGAAGGTGATGAGGCCTACACTGCTGCGAGGGTTGGAGACCATCAGCAGGACTTGAGGCCTCCAGAATTTGACATGATCCTTTCTCACATCCAGCATCAGCAAATACTTGCGTACCTAGAAGTAACAAGGAAAATAAACAATAATAATAACATAAAATACCCCAAAGTTGAATGAGAAGTTACATTTGAAACGTCTCACTACGCTTACTGGCCACTTCATTCTACATTCTGGGTCACAGTTGGGAATGGTTCTACAGTGGCTTATCTGATAGATATTCATTACATTCTCTCACTCAAAATATGGTATAGAGATTGACTAATTGTGTCCATCATTAAGTACATTCCTTTGATATACAATAAGTCTAAAAAGATGAATGTGAAGACCTGCAGGGGTTATTCCATATTGGTGGCTCTTTGCTCGCCCTAGCATCCTGAGACTGACATCAAGCACGACCGACTGAACGAACTCACTCACTCGCAAGCACACACATAAGGTGAAACGACTTTGTAATAACATAAAACATACAAGCTCACACACATACAGTACTAGTCAAAACACCATACCTAAATGACCTAAGAAACCTGAAACTGGGCACGAAACATCATGCAGTGTGCCGGCCGGGTTCTGCAACTACATTTCATGAGTGACCGCCGTCAGTTTTCCCGCAAATAAAAATTTGAATCGCAGGTGACTGATGTAACTGCCACTCAAAAATGCCACGTCCTATCACATGAGCTTTCACAACAAAAATACACTTATCCTGGCATATAGTAAGACCCCCATCAAGGCGTACCAATAAGGTACAGTGGACCCCCGCATACTTCTGGTTCGGCACCTGCGGATTCACCTGTCCGCACAGTTTTCCAATTTCTTTCCTGTTTTTTCCTATTAATAAAACCCCCCAAAACATTTAGTTTGTTTTTTTTGGCAGGGGGAAGCAACTCCAAAAATGCTTATTGGTGTTTTATCCCCACTGATTTAAGAGTTTTTTGGTAAAAAAAAAAAAATCCAATGCAATTATAATCAGCGTCAATTATCCGGGATCCGCGAGATCCACTGTAGATACAGAAAATAAAGTGTGTTTTACAATAGTATTCAACTGTATAGTATTTCCAACCCCCAATTACAATTACAATTACATCCATGTGTAAAATGTCAATAAAAACTGTGTACAATGATTTGCAAATCCTTTTCAACCTATATTTAATTGAATATGCTACAAATATTTGATGTTCAAACTGATAAACATTATTGTTTTTTGCATATATTCCCACATTTTTAATTTGATGCCTGCAAAATGTTCAAAAAAGCTGTGACAGGGCCATATTTACCACTGTGTTTCAAAACCTTTCCTTTTTACAACACTCAATAAGCGTTTAGGAAGTGAGGACACTAATTGCTGAAGTTTTAAAGGTGGAATTCTTTCCCTTTCTTGCTTGATATACAACTTTAGCAAAAGACATTGCTTGGATGGCAGCCAGCCAATCACTTGTCTTGAATCCAATTGAAAATCTATGGAAATAACTGAAACTCAATGTCCATAAAAGAAGCCCACGGAACCTTCAAGACTTGAGGACTGCTTGTGTGGAGCAATGGTCCAAAATCACACCACACCAATGCATGCGACTAGTTTCTCCAGACAGGAGGCGTCTTAAGGCTGTCATTGCAAACAAAGGCTTTTGTACAAAGTACAAAATAAATGCCAGTTGGCGCGTTCAATACCTTTTCCCTGTGTCATTTCCCATTGTCACACACAACTTATTTTCTGAGCTTATTTGTTCTACTTTCTTTGTACGGATGGATTACTTGGGTCATTCCCAACATCTGGTGAAATGTTCATGTCAATAGCACCTTTGGAAACATATTTAGTGAGAAAACCGGTGACATGTTCAATACTTATATATATATATATATATTTATATATAAATTTGAGCAGTGGACAGCTTTCTCATGCTTGAGGAACAGTTTGGGGAGTTTGCGGTTCCTTAATCAAGATCCCCTCAGTCAATGAGTTTATTAAGTCCCCGGATGCCAATGTTGTTTGGGGAATTTTAAATTGGGGCTTTGAGTAGTGGTTAACATTTGGCTCTGTGCAAGAGTACTAACTACAATTTTTTAGTTTCCTTTAACTGAATAAAGTATTTACCCAACCTAACAAGACTGAATAATTATGTTGGGCCCACTTTAATTTTCAGTTTCAGCAGTTACCTGGAACAAATTGAAATTTTGCATTTTTTATTTTTATTTTCATATGCATGTAAACATTAAATCACAATAATTAAATTGATACATATGTATGTAAATGTTTATCAATTTCTTCAACTTTGCTGCGATGAAAACTCTCTCTCTCTTTTTTATGTGTTCTGGCCAAGACAGCAGCAGGAAAATTTAAGCTCATGCTCACAGTCACAAGCCAAGGTATAATCACCTGCTCAAAAGGAGCAATTGCAGATTGTCTTGCAAAAGAACACCTTGACACTGCGTATTAAGGCAAATACCACCCTGTCCAATTGCTTTATGAACTTTCTACTTACCTTGGAGCATTTCTTTTATGGAGTGCTTCCCTTTTTGGCTATCAGGAAGCTAATGGATTGGGTTTTGAGTGAGGGCTATTACAAAGTATTTTCAATGTACAAGTACTGGATGAGCGGCACGGTGACCGACTGGTTAGAGCGTCAGCCTCACAGTTCCGAGGACCCGGGTTCAATCCCCAGCCCCGCCTGTGTGGAGTTTGCATGTTCTCCCCGTGCCTGCGTGGGTTTTCTCCGGGCACTCCGGTTTCCTCCCACATCCCAAAAACATGCATGATTTGGAGACTCTAAATTGCCCGTAGGTGTGAATGTGAGTGTGAATGGTTGTTTGTTTGTACGTGCCCTGCAATTGGCTGGCAACCAGTTCAGGGTGTACCCCGCCTCCTGCCCGATGATAGCTGGGATAGGCTCCAGCACGCCCGCGACCCTAGTGAGGAGAAGCGGCTCAGAAAATGGATGGATGGATAGATGGAAGTACTGGATGTTATTATGCATGCCAAACTCCACAAATTTAATATAGTTCATGTAGGGGGGAAAAACTCAGTTATTTCATTACATTCCCAATATGGGATAGTGGTAGAGATGGGCATAACAATCAATCCATAAACTATGTAGTTGCCTAGAATTTGGTAGGAACTTTAACACATTTACCGTAATTGTGTCATGAAAATTCTAATGCAAATGGATTGCACAACTTGGACACAATCACTCAAGGAGCTGTTATTTCAGTCTCAACTACGTAATAATAAGCAAACATGGCCTCAGCTATGGGAAGTTGAGCTACATCTATGCAGACTTACATCATGGCAACTTCTCTGGGCAACATTATTCTACTCACTACAACACTAGCATTGAAACAGTTTATTTCAGATTATTCACAGACATGCTCGCATCCCATTAAAATAACCGTTTTGAAAACAATAACAAATCGATTAAGCAGGTGGAAGCTGTTTCAATTGCCCATCACTTCTTAAACAGTGAGAAAGTCAATCAATATTTTTTACTTTAAAATGCTTTTCACAGTAGACTTTAGAGAACAAAGGGTAGATAGAAAAAAATGTAAAGAATATATTGCAAATCAAGTTTGGGATTTAAAAACGAAATGAACGTGCTCCGGATAATGACTGATCTAAAAGGTTTCAGGTATCAGCAATCTCACTGAAAGCTGACCAATTTAAGATTCAGATTACTTGCAATTACATGTTTGCATGCTTGCATCAACAACTAACCAACAATAGTCTCAGAGGTGGAGACCGACTGCCTCCACTCATCTAAGCATCTGTCTTCTTTATCTTCCCATTTTCTTCTGTCTTCCCATCCATCAGGCTATCATCATTTCTGTCTTTTCAGTCTCATCCATCACTTCATTTGCTCAATCACTCATCCTCTCACCATGCTTATATTATGTCTCCATCTATTTCTTTACTTGATACCATCAGCGTCAGTTTGCCTTTTTTGTCCCTGTCTTTCCTTAACACTGTTGTCAGCAGCTTGTTATCTCCTAGTGTGTTTTTGTTGTGAACCCTTTCTGTCTCCATTCCTTTCTGCAATGCCATCTAGCTGGCACTCTGCCATACCAGGTGCTGTTGGAAGTTTGACATATTGTACAGATCTACACACCCATGTAATTAGCTGTTTTTGCAATTAAAAATTGGAGACCAAGATAGAAAAATCATAATTAGGTATATGTGCAATTCATTTGAGAAATATATTTCAATAATTTCTGGGTAAGAGGAGTAAGTTCTTTAAGTGTGCACTTAAATGAAAACAATCAATTAGTTTCTTAAACGTTGGGAATTGTGTTAATATTGTGAAACTGATTGTTGATTGAACATGTCTTAAAGGGGACATATTACAACCAAGTAAATAATTCTCTATCTGCCATTCCCCTTCTTGGCCAGAAAATTAAAAGCCTAATTCTGAAAATGTGTCTTTGAGCGAGTTTACATTTCCATAATCCCACACCACGTTTCTCTGCCCATTACTTGGCAGCCAGGCTGGGCGAAGATCTGCCACTTTCAGGCGACGGCTGGGCAACACTGTCTGAAACACTTTCTCAAAGCCAAAAAGTAAACAGTAAACTGAAACGAGTTTGTTTAATCACAGATTAGCAGTAGCTTCAGATAAGGCATGTACTTGATTGCTCGGTGAAGATTTTTCTGTATTTTATAATATTTTGATGACACTGGGAACTTAGGTTATAACCTGCTGTAATTTCTCGTGTATAATGCACATTTCCCCCCCCCAATTTTTTTTTAATCAAAAGTCAATAGTGTGCGCTATACATAGGTATAGGGGCAAATGAAAAAAAAAAACGTTCACATTTTATAAATGTATGCCGCCATCTAGAGGTTATGAAAAATCTGTATACTTTCATTCCAAAATGCCACTGACACCGAGAGGTTACGAGAAAGGTGTACACTTTCACTATAATATGCCACCGCCACCTAGTGGTAATTAAAAAAGGTGTAGCCTACACTTTCATTCCAATATGACAGGGGTACGTATGACTGCATATATGTACAGTTGTGCTCATAAGTTTACATACCCTGGAAGAATTTGTGAAATATTTTTATTTTATTTTTTTTAAATATGACTGATGACCGAAACAACAACCATCATTAAGTTCTTCATGGTTCTGTTTTGTTTAATGATAATGCTTTTCTGAAATGTTTGACCGTTTCATTTGAATCCCATTAAAATAAAATTAAATGTGTTTCGCCTGGTCCTTCATTCATCCATTTTCTATACCGCTTATCTTCACTAGGGTCATGTTTTCTTTAAAGAATTGTACCCATCTTGCAAATTCAGCCAGGATAATTAAACATATGAGCACAACTGTGCGTTTTCTAATTTACTAAATAAAAGTAGGACTGTGAATTTCTGAATAAGAGCAGGTAAATGAAAAAATGTATTACAACTAAAGTGCTTAACCAGAATAATTAATTTGAAAAAAAAAAACTAAAAAAACATAGATAATACTTCATGCTTTGATGATATGGGTAGAAGCAAAATCATGCATTGTGAAAATGCATTATACATAGGTAGAAGGGTTTTCCAGAATTTTGAGGTCAAATTTGGGGGTGCGTGTTATACATGGGTCCACAATACACACGAGAAATGAATCAGTTTTAACTTGTTTGCGGCCTAAAGAAGAATATATTGTGTTAGCTGTGGGAAGTTGAATACATCAACACAAACACATTTCTTAGTATATTTTAAAATACATATCCCATTTATATAAAAAAAGATAAGAATTAATTAAAAGATTTTATGTCCCCAATATTTCATATTCACATTTAATATTTTTTCGTAAAGGGTTTTAATGAGTACTATTTAACATGTACTTGAATGTAATTGACTCCAACCATTTACTCCCATATATCCAAATATAGGAGGTGATGTGTAAGAAAATGTTTTCATTCATCAGTAAGGAAAAGCTCACTTTTCTTCTTGCTAAACAGCACAGGTATTTTTTCTTATATTGAAATTGTAAAATAAATTCTGAAATTGTTGGTATTTATTTTTACAACAAAAGAAACATAATAATCTTTTGACTTTTGTATGCTGCAGACGCAAACGTAGCCTCTATTGCTGTGCCTGAGTATCATTTAAATTGCTGAACTGCCCTGTGTGAGAGGAAAAAAGCAGAGAAGGGAGGAGGAAATAGTAAATGGAATGCATTCATATAGCGGAGGTAGATGAAAGGAAGGGAGGATAGGTGTGAAAGGAAGAAAAAGAAAGGGAGGAGGAGGAAGGAAGAAAAGTGCAATAAGTTGAGTGGTTGTAATAATGTTCTGCTTCTTGACAAACACTCGCCAACCCAACCACCCTGAATCGCCTTGGCAACAAGCCTTGTTGGCAACAGAGCTCCCTCACCTTGAGCGCAACCGGCCCGCCTATAGAGGACATAGCAAAATGTATGATATAAAGTTATGTATGCGTGCGCTTGTGCAAGTGCAGCACTTCATTGAGGGAGAAATATGAAGTGTGTGTCAGATAGGTCTGATGTAAAAGTGATAGATAGCTGCACAACAATGAATGGGTATGGATTTTGAGAGACCGAATTTGATGTGAGTGTTTTTGTTTGCTGCATGCACTTGGCTTGGGGAGGCAATAGTCTGGGTGTCTCAATAAACATTTTAAATCAACTGTTTGGCAAGAACGTTTTTTCTATTTATTTATTTTTTTTGAGGGGGAGATTTTAATTGCTGTAATAATGACGAGGCAGTGCTGCATGTAACTGTTTGTATGTGTCTGTGTGTGGGTGTGTGTTTCTAACCTGGTGGAAAATGAGAGCCTGGCTGATGTAGCCCCAGCTGGAGGTTGGACTGAGGTAGTGAATCAGCAGAAGCAGCAGCAACATGAAAGCGATGCTGGCCGAGGCATAGATTGAGTTGATGAGAAACATCATGACAGCACAGCCCACGATGCCAAACACACACGTATGCCAGGTGAAGTAACGAAAAGTGGGCCTGTGAAGGAAACAAAGCAAAGCAAATTTATTTATATAGCGCATTTCATACATAAGGTAACTCAATGTGCTTTACAACAAAGTAAAATCCTTCTTTGTTTAATCAGAATTATCATTTCATAAATCATTGCTTCTTTAGATATTAAATTTTCTTTGTGTTTAAATATGATATTTCTTCCTCAATCAACTTACCTGTTTTCAAAATTAATCAAGAATTAAGTCAGTAACAACAAGAAAAAAATATACATTATTTTACACTTAATTACAGATTGTTTCCAGTAATTGAAGCTGTTTTCATAATTGATTTTTTAAGTACAGTGGGAGGGAAAATTGTGTGAACCCTTTGGAATTTCTTAAATTTCTGCATAAATTGCTCATGAAATGTGGTCTGATCTTCATCTAAATCACATGCTTAAACAAACAGAATCTGGTTCAACTAATATCACACAAACAATATGATTTCTATCATATCCTGTTTTGTTTGCTTGTTTCCTTGTGTGGACTTTTCCTTTGTCTGCGATTGGCTGGCCATCAGTTCTGGGTGTACCCCGCATCTCGCCCAAAGATAGCTAGGATAGGCTCCAGCATGCCCGCGACCCTAGTGAGGATAAGCGATACAGTAAATGCATAGATGGATGGATGGATGGATGGATGGATGAATTTTCCTTTGTGTTGCAGTCCCTGGGTGCTGTTCGTTGGGCGGAGTCTCCCGTGATGCAGCTGCCGGTGATTTGTCATCAGCAGTGTATTTAAGCATGGGAGACGCAGGAGGAAAACACTGAGAAACTGTACATTGCTTGTTGCCATTGCCTTGCCAATTTTGTTACACTCTCGCGGGTTCCAACTTTGCCAGTAGCTATTTTTGTCAGCCATTTTCTAGTAAGAACTATACTGTGCTTTTCTTGTCCCTCTTCGTTGTGTAGGTTGGAGTTCGTTCTCCTCGTGACCTTTAGTGTTTTCCATCTGTGGCTTCCCGTCCACCGTCCTTATTTATGTAACTACCTGTTCGCTACATGGTTTTCACATTGACCTTCTGTCACGTCACTTTCTGTTAGTAGTCGTTTTTCACGTTAGCGTGCTCCCTTTGTTGAATTAAGTCTGTAAACCTGGATCTTCTGTTGGGTTGCTTTGGGGTCCAACTATTTGCTTCACGCAGCTTTAACAGATTTCATATTTTTATTGAAAATAACATGTAAACATTCACAAGACAGGGAGGAAAAAGTAAGTGAATCTCTAGGCTACGGATTCTCCAAGAGGTAATCAGAGTCAGGTATGAGGCAACCTCGAGTCCAATCATTTTGAGAATATTGGAAGTTTGGCCACTAGAAAACACACACCAGGTTATAATTGTCTCATGAAGAATTGCCTGATGTGTACCATGCCTCCTCTCAGAAGACCTACAGTTAAGAATGGTTGACTTATACATGACATATAAAACTTGAAAAAGGTATTTCTGGAAGTCTTGATGTTCATCAGTCCACGGTTAGACAAATTGCCTGTAAATGGAGAAAGTTCAGCACTTTTCCTGCTCTTCTATGGAGTGGCCGTCATGTAAAGATAACTGCAAGAGCACACCACAGAAAGCTCAAGAAGGTAAATTTAAATTAAAAAAAATAAAAAAATACCTAGCACGTGAGCTGAAGACTTACAGAAATCACTGGCACATGCCAACCTCTCTGACATATGTACCACATGTAAAACATTAAACAAGAATGTGGTTCATGGGAGAAAACCAAGGAGGAAGCTGTTGCTAAAAAATTTTTTTTAATTAAAATTAAAAACAACAAAATTGTTGCACGTTTGAAGTTTGCTAAAGAACACTTGTTCCACAGCACTACTGGAAGAATGCGTGGACAGATGAATTTTGAATTTGAAAGTTGAATTATTTGGGAGGAACACAACACCAACATCATAACCTTATCCCGACTGTGAAGCATGGCGGAGCGATCATCATGGTATGGGTGTGCTTTGCCGCATCAGGGCACGGACAGCTTATCATAAATGGGAAAATTAACAAGATATGTTGCAGAAGAACTTGAGATCATCTTTCCAGCAGTTGAAGCTCAAAAGAGGATGGGTGTTGCAACAGGACAATGATCCAAAATCAACAACAGAATGGCTTCAGAAGAAGAAAATACATGTTACTGAGTGTCCCAGCCAAAGTCCTGACCTCAACCCGATTCAGATGCTGTGACATGACATCGAGAGTTATTCAGAAAATACATCCTGGTCGTTGTGCACGTCTGATCTGCAAATACAGGAAATATTTGGATGAGGGTATTTCTCCTAAAGGAGGGTAAACCACTTATTAAAGCCAAGGGTTCACTTATTTTATCCCCTCCTGTCATGTGAATGTTTACATGTTATGGTCTATAAAAACATAATTGTTTGTGTGGTATGAGTTTAAGCAGACCCTGTTTACTCTTGTGATGTAATGATGATCAGACTACATTTTATGACCAATATATGCAGAAATTTAAGAAATTCCAAAGGGTTTACATACTTTTCCCTCCCACTCTATATTCCTGTACTGATATTCACAATATTTTCTGTATTATTTACTTACATAATCATTATTTTATTGATTGAGCTGTTTTTTTTTTTCCTTTATGATGTTTTATCAATTATTGTGTAGTGTCTTCTAGACTCATAAGGCCACATACTCGAGTGTCTGGTTATGCCACATGTAAAACCTTTGAAAGTAACTGTTTTAATTACATGAACAGGTAGGTTAGGTTAGGGCAACCAAAACTTAAATATGATTCAAAACCCTAATATTGTCATGAGTTGTACTTCTATAATGAGGGACAACTGTTACTAACTCTTGTTTTAATTTCAGTGTTGATGGACAGATATGACATTTTTTTCCATTTTATTTGTATGAGGATGGGTTCTCTCACCTGACCACTGGAGGTTTGAACCTTGCCAACATTGACTTCCTGGTCTGGGTTACAGACATTCGCATTAAATGCACATACTTTAATCTATTTGTCCTAATTTACCAGTTAGACTACAGTTTAAGCGTGTCACTCAAGAACTCACCTTCTCTTGAATGGCTGCTCCATATTTGATGGAGTCGCTACTAACTTCTTGTTTCTTGCCTATTGTATGTTGACTTCGGGTTGAAGCATTTTGAATTGACTAAATATGCCTCTGTAATAAACATAACTTGCCTTGATATAGCATACATAGGAGTCTAATTTTCTGACTTACAATTTTTGACAGTATAACTTAGTGGATATTGAAAAAAAAAAAAATCTACATACCCCTGCTCAAATGCCAGGTTTTGCTATATAAAAAGTTAAACCAAATTAAATAATTTAAAAACTTTTTCCACCATTAATGTGACTGACAACCTGTACAACACAATGAGGAAAAAAAATGTTTTCGAAAGTTAAAGATCTAATAATACAGTAGGCCCCTAAAAGTGTGACACTATCCTGCAATGCATAGTTTGCTGCTCATTCTGTTGTGCGTGCGTTGGCCATCTGGGGTCAGTATAAGACAGACATAAAGATATAAAGTACTGTACTGTAGAATCTGCTCCTCCCTTGGCTTCTCAGTACGGCAGTAATATTAGTCATTCTTTGTAGAAGATAAAGAATATGTGGATGGGAGTCCTGTTATATTATCTGTCTACATGTGTTGGTGTACTGTTTGGGTTCAGATAGCCGTTGCTAGAAGGGTAACACCGCCATAGAGATGCTAATTGTTAGCCTGTGTGCCTATGGAGTTTCCCCATTGTATGTTAGCCTTAATGTAGCGGAAGCAAAGTGGTTGTTTCAAATACATAATATGTACATTTATTTATTTTATATTTAGTTTGACAGTAAAGGCAGTCCCATTAGTCTCAAAAAATGAAATAAGAAAATAGCTGCACTCATTACAAATACAACAATCAATACAAAAATAAATCATCGAACATTTTCCCTTTCTTCAAATGAAATGTTTACATTTCAAATGAAAACATTACAGAGGCTGCTCAGAAGAAAAAAAAATCTGGAGGGAAAAAAGCGGAGGGAAAGAAACTAAGTAGGAGTCCTATGATTATTTTATTTATTGTTACTTGGCTGTTTATAAACCTGGGTTGCCTTTAAGAGTGTTCCTGCATTTCTGATTTGACTTAAAATTTTAGACTCAAGAAAATAAATCACTGTTGGTAGGCAGTATCTTATTTCTAATGTTTGAAATTTGAAGAATATGAAAAAAAAAATTCAATTCGTGAACATTTTCTCAAGGGACAGTTTTGTTATTGAGACCATAGCATGATTAATGTTGCAGCAATAATGGTGTTTTAGAGGTACAGTATAAAAATGTAAACATTGAATGAACAGGGATAGAATTGCACAGTAATATAAGATTTGAAGATGTCTTTTTCACAAAAACCTGTGGGAAAACGCACAGAAACTACCAAAGCCTATTGAGGACGTGGTCAGCAAGAAAAAGAGGTTTTTCGGTTGCCCCGCGTTAGCCTCTTGGCTCCACCTGTAGCGTAAAAATTCAGGCAATACCGTTAGCTTTCCCACGATATCGCAATAATTATCGTACCATGAGATTAATATAAACCGAACCGTGAGGTATAGATACCATTACATCTCTATTGAGTAATCATGAACAGATTATGTATGTCCTGTATACAATAAACATACTCGTTTGTAGTGCTCGACTGCCAAGTCTGCTATTTTAAGTGGAAGATATTGAAACTGTCAGTTCTTATGTTGTTTAGGTCATTTTGTATCTTCTGTTGACTGACGTAATGTCTGGTACACTAACTTTCTCTGGGTGCGTGACTGTGTGTGTGCACACGAGGCTGAAGTTTCTGTCCTAGATTTACCATAATTATGACGTGATTCTGGGCAAATGTCCAAGTCTTGTCGCCTGTTTTAATTCCCTGATTGGCAGTGATTCTCTTAGGGTACTTTTGTGGTGTCAGCAAAGTGACATCAGCTGCTGGAGAACCACAGACAGGTGAAGGGGGTGAGAGAGAGGTGATTGTATAGAGCTATCATTGTCGCTGATAATGAAACAGAAAGACGAGATGGATTCGGGGGGGCGGTTAAGGTGAGCTTTTATCATTATTACACCCCCTCTCCAATAGGATGAAGAAAAGGGTAGACTTAAAAGCAAAGTTTGAAGTTGTGAACCTCTGTGGCACATCAGTGGGTAAGGGGCAGGAACTCTTCTTAAAAGTTAAGTGTCAGTAATGATATCAGTTAATATATCTTTAAAAGGATTTAGATGCCTTTTCCACATTCTTTAGTTACTACTGTACTTAGCGTTTTTCATTTCATTTCTAAAGTGTTTTTCATACAAATATGTATGGTAAATACTGAATAGGACTTGACTACTCCATTACCGTATGTTAGTGATAGGCGACAGCACGTTTTGATTTAAGGACCAATTGCACTCACATTCACACCTACGGGCAATTTAGAGTCTTCAATCAACCTACCATGCAGGTTTTTGGGATGTGGGAGGAAACCGGAGTACCCGGAGAAAACCAACGCTGGCACAGGGAGAACATGGAAATATCACACAGGCGAGGCCGGGATTTGAACCCCAGCCCTCAGAACTGTGAGGCAGATGTGCTAACACCGTGCTGACTAAAAAATAAGAAAAAAAACCTAGGAACACAAAGTTGGCACTTGGTGGCCAGCGTTACCAGATGTCAATTTTCAAATCCTTCCAAGATTTCTCAGTCTCCAAATCATTCAACTGCCAAAATTGTCCACTGTATACCATGAGAGTTGTAGCTAGACCTGATGTTTTTCACTATGTGCTCAGCAGTTTTTATAGGTAATAAATTTTCTAAATTAAAGGAATTGACATTACAATACATCACAAGTATGATTTAAATTTTCGGTGGTAGTTGAAAAAGTTAACAGTAAAAGTACTTAATGTGCATTTAAATAGGCCCTCGGTTTTACAGTCTATTCCTCCATAACGTGCTAATTTACATGTGCAATCCAGTTTCATATGAAAATTATTGCAATAAGGTTTGTTCCCTTAAGTTTGTTTTTTCCCGTGTGATGCAAGATTTGCTAAAATTATTTGCTTTATTTTTATTTGTTCATACAGTGGTACCTTGAGATACGAATGACTCAATTTATGAATTTCTTGAAATACGACCCATATTGTAAGTGGTGACACAACAGCTGACAAGTCGGGAGGCTTTCCCTGCTGAGTGGATCGCAACTCGGTAATATGTTTGTGTCCCATTGGCGGCCACCATGAGTCAGGATCCGGGTTGTGTGAAGCGCATGTTCACTAGCAGCCTTCTCCCAGCCCGTCGTTCGGCATTTTCTGGGACAGAGGCCGGCATGAACAACATGGCGCCTCTTGCCGAATCGATTGCGAAATGACGCTCTGACAGGTGTACTACGCCTAACAATTTGCAATGCTTCTGCATCTCTTTCAACGTAATCGGGTGCGTTTACAGTCAAAGGAGGAAGTGAAGAGCACAACAGCCTGGCTAAGCAGGCGTGGTTTCGTATAGGCATCCCAAAACTCCCAAAATTTTAAGCACAATAGTTCATTATTTATACCCAGACAAGACCACCACAATATCGAGGGACATTTAATTTTGCGATATTGTGAATATTGTCCCTATTACTCAATATGGCAAATCTGTTATCAAAGGTGGGTAGAGTAGCCAAATATTGTACTCAAATAAAAATACTGTTACTTTAGAATAATATGACTCAAATAAAAGTAGTCCAAATATTTACTAGAGGAAGAGAAACTTTTTTTGAGTTTTGTTTTGTTAAATCAGAGCATGAATGTCAAATAAAATAAAAATGTACAATATATGGGAGTCCACACACACCTGCCACCATTTCATTGTTCAAGTGCCCAAAAACCAATAACACATGCATTGGGCCCTATAGAAACATTATTTGCTTTATTCACTTAAATGACTGAATGAAGAAGCTGTTTGCTGAACAGACTTATTGATAGTGTGCGTATGTGTGTGTGCGCTCATGCTGAGAGAGAGAGAGAAAGAGAGCGAGAGAGACAAAGAAAAATTAGTTAGGCAGGTATCCCCAAAGAAGCATCTTTTACAGTGATTTATGACCATAAAAAAGGGCTATTGGTGCCCGATGCACTGCCAAAGCAATAATAGAAACATCTGCAACTTACCGCAAGGTGTTTTCTCAAGTTGGAAATGGGCTGAAATAGCTACGTTTGGACAGACGCAAGACTACACTGCATCATAAAACTGTTGTTTTTCGGAGTCTGTTAAGTAAACACTCGTGCTGGCTGTTTTTTTTCTTCCCCAAAATGAGTCCCTTTGATTGGCCTGCGAAGGCTTTGTGTGCGGTCATGTAATTGCCTTGTGTCATCTGATTGGCGAATTGGAGTCAAATGACACTAGTGGTTACGTTGGATTGGTGCAACGGCGCCCGGTGTGGAAGTCAAAGATGAAGTCTAAAAATAGATTGCGCACACAATAACTGATGAATAAGAGTAGCGAGTGGCATGTCGATGATTGTAATGGAGTAAAAGTATTGATTCTTCCTAACATAAATAAAGTAAAAAGTATAGTGCAGTCAAACTACTCTGACAAGTACAATTTATCCAAAATGTTACATTACATTACATTAAATTGTTCCATTTTAGTTCTATGGTCTGTGCTTTATGTTGATTTTCTTTTTCAATCCAATAATTTCAATTATTTCATCATTAAAATTTCATATTCTTTTTTGGTGTTTATATTCCTCTTGCCCGATGATAGCTGGGATAGGCTCCAGCACGCCCGCGACCCTAGTGAAGAGAAGCGGCTCAGAAAATGGATGGATGGATGGATGGATGGACAAAGCATTTGGCGATTCATTCAGATGGTCAATTCACACGTTATTACAGACAATCACATTTTTTGCGAGATAATGTGGATGGCAGATCCCACTTGGTTGGTAAAGCGGGTATAACTGAAAACTATATTACCTGTCACATAAACATCAACTCACATGAAAACAATGTGAAGTGCAGTTTTGCCTTGAATCTTGCCATTTGACAAAGCAATGGTGCATGTATGTGCTGTATTGTGTGCTCCTGTGCGCACTTGTGTGTGTTTATACAGTCCTGCAGAGTGACCACAGCTGGCCTTAAGGAATAGTCCACATTGCTGGAACCACTACCGATAAAGCTGTAGCCCATACAGAGGCCTCGTCACACTCAAAGATAACACCAGAAATATACACACGCATGAATGCATGCACATACACGCGTACGCAGACAAACATACATTACCACACAATCGCAGACACACACGTACGCACACACAATACTAGTGCCAGGCAACTTTACTCACACATCGATGATCGGAAACAAACAAAAAAATAATAATCCAGCATGACTTCACACAAAGCTAGTCTCTCTAAATTGCATGCCTTTATGCTCCCATTGTATACTGTTTCTACAGACACACACTTGCAAAAAGACACACTTAACAAGTAGATATCTTTTCCGCTACATCATAATTTCAAACCCACCCCTACACAATGCCAAATTCAAGGGAAAGTGAAATATTTCTGCTAAATTAGTTATGCTAATTACAGAGAAGCTCTCCGGGGAGAGACGATGCTAAATGGCTTTTAATTCTTTTCGCCTGGAAAGAGATGTGGGAGAGAGCCTGGGCACAATGAGTGAAGCAATGAAAGAAGCAGAAAATACGGGAAAGCACTAGAGGTGAAAAAAAAAAAATGTTCGGCTAGCAGACAAGACGCATTATCTGCTGTGAGGACTCCAGGTCCCTCAGCCGACTGGGAGATCAGTAGTAGGTAAAGTCTTGTTTCTGTTTTTAAATCCTAGAAGTCAACATGGCACAATTTCCAGAAATTGAAATTACATGAAACAGTTAATATACTGTAACCATCATCTCATACTGTCAATTAAAAGTATCTTGTAAATGTACTTGAAATCTGAATGTGCAGAACTATTTTTTTGCATACCGGTATTCATTACACAAAATGTTTTGGATTATCAATCCAACTTTAATGTCGAAGACAAACGAATACATTCATTTCCTCAATAATGATTTTACAGGGGGATCACACTCCTCAGGCTTCCTGGTAAGGTGTAGTCAGGGGTGCTGGAGAGGAGGGTCCGTTGGGAAGTCGAATCTCGGATTCAGGAGGAGCAGTGTGGTTTTCGTCCTGGCCGTGGAACAGTGGACCAGCTCTACACCCTCAGCAGAATCGTCGAGGGTGCATTGGAGCTCGCCCAACCAGTCTACATGTGTTTTGTGGACTTGGAGAAGTCGTACGACCGTGTCCCTCGGGAGTTCTGTGGGGTGGGTGCTTCGTGAGTATGGGGTGCCAAATCCCCTGATACGGGCTGTTTGGTCCCTGTACGACCGGACGCGTTATCGGTAAGGGTTGGACTCCACCAAGGCTGCCCTTTGTCACCGATTCTATTCATAACGTTTATGGACAGAATTTCTAGGCGCAACCGAGGCGTAGTGGGGGTCCGGTTTGGTGACCTCATTATTGCATCTCTGCTTTTTGCAGATGATGTGGTTCTGCTGGCTTCATCAAGCCGTTTCTCCAACTCTCACTGGAGCGGTTCGCAGCCGAGTGTGAAGCGGCTGGGATGACAATCAGCATCCTGCCCCAAGTGGAGGAGTTCAAGTATCTTGGGGTCTTGTTCACGAGTGAGGGAAGAATGGAACGGGAGATCGACAGGCGGATCGGTGCAGCGTCTGCAGTGATGCAGACTTTGTATCGGTCCGTTGTGGTGAAGAAGGAGCTCAGCCGAAAAGCGAAGCTCTCGATTTACCGGTCGATCTACGTTCCTACCCTCATCTATGGTCACGAGCCGTGGGTAATGACCGAAAGAACAAGCGTTTCCTCCGCAGGGTGTCCGGGCTCTCCCTTAGAGATAGGATGAGAAGCTCGGTCATCCGGGAGAGGCTCAGAGTACAGCCACTGCTCCTCCGCATTGAGAGGAGACAGACGCGGTGGCTCGGGCATCTGATTAAGATGCCTCCTGGACGCCTCCCTGGCGAGGTGTTCCGGGCACGTTCCATCGGCTCAGAGTACAGCCAATGAAGTTGGGATGTTGATTGTGTTAAACATAAATAAAAACAGAATACAATGATTTGCAAATCATGTTCAACCTATATTTAATTGAATACACTACAAAGCCAAGATATTTAATGTTCAAACTGATAAACTTTATTGCTTTTAGAAAATAATCATTAACTTAGAATTTTATGGATGCAACACGTTCCAAAAAAGCTGCGGCAGGGTTATGTTTACCACTGTGTTACATCACCTTTTCTTTTAACAACATTCAATAAACATTTTGGAACTTAGGACACTAATTGTTGAAGCTTTGTTGGTGGAATTCTTTCACATTCTTGCTTGATGTACAGCTTCAGCTGTTCAACAGTCCGGGGTCTCCATTGTCGTATTTTACGCTTCATAATGTGCCACACATTTTCAATGGGAGACAGGTCTGGACTGCAGGCAGGCCACTTTAGTACCCGAACTCTTTTACTACGAAGCCACGCTGTTGTAACACATGCAGAATGTGATTTGGCATTGTCTTGCTGAAATAAGCAGGGGTGTCCATGAAAAAGACGTTGCTTGGATGGCAGCATATGTTTCTCCAAAACCTGTATGTACCTTTCAGCATTAATGGTGCCTTCACAGATTACCCATGCCATTGGCACTAACATAGCCCCATACCATTACAGATGCTGGCTTTTGAACTGTGCGTCCATAACAGTCCGGATGGTTCTTTTCCTCTTTGGCCCGGAGGACACGACATCCACAATTTCCAAAAACTATTTTAAATGTGGACTGGTTGGACCACAGAACACCTTTTCCACTTTTCACCAGTCCATCTTAGATGAGCTAGGCCCCAGAGAAGCCGGCGGCGATTCTGGGTGTTGTTGATAAATGGCTTTTGCTTTGCATACTAGAGTTTCAAGTTATACTTAGGGATGTAGCGCCGAAATGTTTTTACTAACATTGGTTTTCTGAAGTGTTCCTAAGCCCATGTGGTGATATCCTTTACACATTGATGTCGGTTTTTGATGTAGTGGCGCCTGAGAGATCAAAGGTCATGGGCATTCAATATTGGTTTTCGGCTTTGCCGCTTACATGCAGTGATTTCTCCAGATTCTCTGAACCTTTTGATGATATTATGGACCGTAGATGATGAAATCCCTGAATTCCTTGCAATTGTACGTTGAGGAACATTGTCCTTAAACTGTTTTAAGACTATTTTCTCACTGCACTTGTTCACAAAGAGGTGAACCTCACCCCATCTTCGCTTGTGAATGACTGAGCAATTCAAGGAAGCTCCTTTTATACCCAATCATGGCACCCACCTGTTCCCAATTAGCCTGTTCACCTGTGGGATGTTCCAAACAGGTGTTTGATGAGCATTCCTCAACATTCTCAGTCTTTGTTACCACCTGTCCCAGCATTTTTGGAATGTGTTACAGCCATAAAATTCAAAGTTAATGTTTATTTGCTGTTCAGTTTGAACATTAAATATCTTGTCTTTGTAGTGTATTCAATTAAATATAAGTTGAACGTGATTTACAGATCATTGTATTCTGTTTTTATTAATGTTTAACACAACATCCCAACTTCATTGGAATTGGGGTTGTATAAATGTTCTTTGCGGGGGCTCATGTGTTCGCATTCGCTTTTGCAGATTCTGGGGTCCACCTTTTGTCATTTAATTATCGATATTTTGCAGGCGCAGCACGGTGCGCGACTGGTTAGCGTAGCTGCCTCACAGTTCTGAGGACCAGGGTTCAAATCCGGGCTCGCCTGTGTGGAGTTTGCATGTTTTCCCGTGTCTGACTGAGGCAATGAATTGTTTCAAAAGAATAAAAATACAGTACCTTGACTTAACGAGTGCGCCAACTTAGCAAGTTTTGAAAGGTGTGAGATGTTGCTTGATCGATTTTTGTGTTGCGAGCCAAATTCTTAATTACAAGAGCTCCAACAGATACAGTCTCTCGAGTGGAAAAAAAAAAAGTCGCCGAAGCACATTCATTCTATACATTTGTTGAATGGGCCAAACAGTCAAACACACAAATACAAAATGAAAACACTTGCAAGGAACATGAAGAAGATGCTAAAACTGAACTAATTGTGTGAGTACAGCTCCTGACGTCACACACTAGGCCATGTCCCCTTAAAGAAAAACAAACACATGTAAAATATGGAAAAAACGTGGTGTTTTTTGAGGGGCTGAAATGGATGAATGGCATTTCAGATTTCAAATAATTTTAATGGGGAAAATGTATTTCATATATGAGGTACGAGCTTGCTCACCTCACGAATAAAAGTTCAAGGTATCACTGTAATTTTTGCAAAATTTGCAGGTTTGGATAAATTGTCCTTTTTTACTTGAAAAATCAATTTGTATAGTTTTGTAAAAGAGCTCTTTCAAATGCAAAATGTAATATAAGGTTCTTACATTTGGCGAAACATATAGAGCTAAAGCTTTTTGTTGTTTTTAGAGGTTTTAATTTTTTTTCTTTTGTGTTTTGGTATCCTGAATAAAACCAAACTCAAGCTGTACGTGCTTGGGAGGCTCCAAGTATTCTCATAAATTTCAAGACTAATATCCAGTTTTTACTGCAGGGGAATCCATAATACAAAATGCAATACCGGAGGTGATATGTCATAACAAGGGAGTGATGCACTGTGCCTAAACAGCTTCTCTCCAGTGTGACAAATTAAAAGCAGTTGCACTTATCATGTTTAGAATGTAACAGCCCTCAGCCCAAGTAAGGTTTTTATCCTGGAAGGTATGACTTTAGGAAAGCAGTCCTGGTTATTGCATTTAGAGATGCGCATCTGTAATGACAGATAGCAGTAGCAGCAGCATGCAGCAGCAGCAACCAAAATATGAAATGACTCATAAAAGGTGATACCAAATGCCAGCAGTGTCACAATGTAATCATTGAGCTAAAGACACACTAACTCCAACCTCAAGTGTGAACACAGCTTTAGGGAGCTTTTATAAATCAGGATCATTGCTAGTGTCCAAGGAATACAAGTCACACGCCAAAATACAAACATTGTAAATTTAAATCTCTTAACATCTCCAATCCCAGGTACTTGAACATCCAACTCACATGCACACCCTCAAACACAAACAATTTTATTCCTGGTCCCTCTCCAACATGAGGCCATCAGCAGGGACCAGGTTTATGTCTTTTAATTAGTACACAGTTGCCATAGTAGCATCCAGCTGGAATAGAAGCACCCCTTTCACACATAAACAATGGTACCCGTAGAGAAGAGAGGGGAGTATGATTAGAGAGGAAAAGGGAAAATGTGCAACAAAATAATATATCTTATGGAGTTTTATGTATTACCTTTATTATCAGCATGTGACCTGTGTGCGGGTGTGATAAGACATACAACTGCATATTTGAAAGTGGTGGGCTATAACACTCAAGCTGCATGCATATTTGGATAACTGTCTTACCTGAAATTGGGTGCAGAGGCCCATTCCAGAGCGAGGCATGCCAAGTCCACAGCAGCATAAACCAACAGAAAGAAAATGGTCACAATACTGGCAATGGTGTTGAGCTTCCCAGAAAACAGCACCAGCTACAGCAAACAAACAAAAGAGGGGGGAAAAGAAATAAATGGAAATAAAAATTAAGTATGAAATGAAATACACAAAAACAAGTAAGAAAATATATGCTGTTCGCAAACCTTTTTATAAAACCTGAACGTCACATAAATTTACTGCAAAATGTTTAAAGAGCACCCTCGAAAGAACACTGCAACTTAAAGGTCAGTCGTGAAAAAAGTCAACTTTACCATTATCACATTTAAAAAAATGGAAAATCCACTACTTTGTAAAGATCTGGATCTGCCTGAAAGTAATTTATGTCTTAAATCTACTGTAGGCTACATACTGTCTACAACACTGTGTAAAGTTCTTATTAGGACATAGAGAGTTGGCAGGATTATCCAAATATACAATAATCTGTCAAAGGGTGGTACATAGAGCGACATTGTTGCATCTGGTTTTACAGAATTGCTATCACAACAAGTCTAATGGTGGCCTACGACATTTGTACCGTAATAACCAGAAACAACACACAGCACTGTAACTGCTTCTAATGCCTCGCCTCTCCTCAGTTGCAAGACACACGAAAGCCCTCAGCGAGTCTACTAAAAACACCCAAAGGTCCCCAGATAGCAGGAATCAAGATAGAGAATCTTCCCTGAAAACCAAACTGTATGGCCTCAATTCTAAACAGAAGGTATCAAAATCAAAATCAGAATTAGAACCATCTTTATTTGCCAAGTATGTCCAAAAACACACAAGGAATTTGTCTCCGGTAGTTGGAGCCGCTCTAGTACGACAACAGATTGACAGAGAACACTTTGGCGACATAAAGACTTTGCTCCCCTTGTGTAGGTGAGTCGTGTAATGTCTCCAAAGACAAATGAAAAACACAAAAACAAAAACAATACTAGAGAGCGCGTTACCGAGGCGACCACACTGGTAGGCGCCATCTTGGAAACCAGGTCCAACACCCAATACACCTTGTACCTTAGAATGTCCAGCTAGGTTTTCTGCTGTTTAACCAGTGTTCTTTATCAGATCATCCTTTGTCAAATCCTTGTGGTGAAATTACCAATTATGTTTTACATAAAGTGTATGACCCAATGTCTTTGGCAACAAGACGCTGCAGATGGAACAGATGGAGTCCCAAGATCAATCCTTGCTTGCTTAAGATGCAGAACCTGAATCAGAGTGATGTAACTGTGAACAATTCTCAAACAACACGTACCTTTGAAATAATAATCAGGATCCTCTTTTTTGAACAAAATTCTACTATCACATATATCTATTCACCTGAGGCAGTTAAGGAAAATGAGAGGATAAACGCTCTTTATAGAATCTCCCTCTATAACGGAGTATTCTATCTGTTTTGTATTGTACATACGCCCTACTTCTTGTCTGACTCACAATGAGAGGCTGAAAGAAATGATCAAAATATATACTGTATGAAGAGATTTCTTTTAAAAAAATGTTTTTTTAATTAAGGATGGCTACTCATCCGACTTCAAACACTAGTGGCAACAAAATGCTAAATAATCATGCATGTACAGTATAGGGTCAAAGATGTTTGATTTTTAATGGTGAATTTTATAATAGGGAAAACATTTCTAAATTGGATAGTATTTTGCTTTATTTACTGTACATGACAGCTTAGTGTCAATTACCTCTACATTTACAGACGTGGAGTTCATTGGGGCTGAGAGGTGGTACCATATAGAATTAAACAAACTGTTGGGTATTACAATGTTTCCATTAAAACTGATTGATCACTAATGTTTACATTTAAAAAGTATGGCATTGTGATGAAGGGACCCGTGTGCCATCACTGCCAAGTCAAGTCATATCTTTTACTAGCTGTGTGATTTGGAGGGATCTGTACATCAAATAATCAACATTTCTGGCTCAGTATATCATTATTTATTTTATTTATTTGTTTCGCAAAGGGACGGCACGGTTGCCGACTACATATCTGCCTCGCAATTCTGAGGACCGGGATTCAAATCCCGGCCCCGCCTGTGTGGAGTTTGGATGTTCTCACTCTGCCTGCATGGGTTTTCTCCGGGTACTCCGGTTTCCTCCCACATCCCAAAAACATGAGAGGTAGGTTGATTGAAGACTCTAAATTGCCCGTAGATGTGAATATAAGTGTGAATGGTTGTGTGTTTATATGTTCCCTGCGATTGGCGACCAGTTCAGGGTGTATCACTCCTCTCGCCCGAACATAGCTGGGATAGGCTCCAGCAGCCCGCGACCCTGGTGAGGATAACCAAAATTGATGGATGGATGGATGGATGTTTGGCAGAGTTTCTACTCTGGGCACCACCTACAGTATCCATCCATTTTCTGTACCGCTTATCCTCACTAGGGTTGCGGGTGTGCTGGAGCCTATCCCATCTATCTTAGGGCGAGAGGCAGGGTACACCCTGAACTGGTCGCCAGCCAATCGCAAGGCACATATAAACAAACAACCATTCGCACTCACATTCACACCTACGGGCAATTTAGTATATCTGAGAAAACAGCCATGCACTTTGGCAATTACTCCAGCATGCTTTACCACAAATGTCCTTCAACCAAAACAAGTAGCATGTAGATGAAGGAAAAAGCCAGCAAGTAATAGCGTACATGCAGATTTTTTTCTATTTTGGAAAAAAAACAACTCCTCATTTTCAAAAATGCCGTACAGAAGAACTGATTTGTACAGGTATTGCACAGCTCAGAAATGTTTAAGCTGTATGTGACGTATACACAAATAATTATAGAGGACAATACATTCCTGTGAATTAAACTATGGCACACACAATAACAGCATAAAGTCAGAAACTCAAATCCCTTTTGAATCTACAGTAGACTGTACTTGCTTACATCCTTGTTCATGTTTAAGCCTTGGCAGAGGTTTGCGCTCTTCTAACTGACGTTCTAGTATATAGTATAAAAATAGACCGACATTTTAGATATTTTACATTAAAACAGTAGCTTCAGAACTTTGGTTTGGCATTGTACTCAAGTTACACCGGCACATTCTTCAGGGGATACAAGATGTTAGTTGACGAGCAGTTTGTCAGCTTCTATTTGCATTCGTACAGTATACAGCGGTTGAAATAAGTATTTAACACATCACCATTTTTCTCACAACCCAAGTAATCCATACATAATAAAGAAAGTAGAACAAATGAGATCAGAAATTAAGTTGTGTGTAATAATGTGCAATGACACAGGGAAAAAGTATTAAACACATGAAGAAAGGGAGGTGCAAAAAGGCAAAGCCAAGACAACACCTAAAATCTATCAATAATCAAACAGCAATCCAGCCCCTTGTCAGTGCAAATCAATATCAGATGGTTCAGTCCTAACTGATTCCCTACAAAAAGGTCTCATTGCCAAAGTCTGAGTCAAGACACATCTCATGATGGGTAAGGGCAAAGAGCTGTCTCAAGACCATTGCAAAGTAATTGTTGCAAAACATAACTATTGCATTGGTTACAGGTGCATTTCTAAGCTTCTGAATGTTCCAGTGAGCACGGCTGGGGCCATAATATGGAAGTGCAAAGCCAATCATACCACCATAAATTTGCCTCGATCAGATGCTCCACGCAAGATTTCTGACAGAGGAGTGCAAAGAATAATCAGAAGAGTTGTCCAAGAGCCAAGGACCAGCTGTGGAGAGCTTCAAAAAGACCTGGAATTAGCAGGTACTGTCATCACAAGGAAAACAATGAGTAATGCAGTCCGCCACCATGGCCTACATGCACGCTCATCACGCAAGACCACATTGCTGAAAAAGAAAAACATGTCAAAGCTCGTTTTAAGTTTGCTGAACAACATTTGGACAAGCCAGTTAAATACTGGGATAATATAATCTGTTTCCCAGCGGCCATTGGGGTCGGGTGCAGTGTGAGCTGGGCGGTGGCCGAAGGCGATCCAATCCCCGGCTACAGAAGGTGGCTCTAGGGATGTGGAATGTCACCTCTTTGGCAGGGAAGGAACCCGAGCTGGTGTGTGAGGTTGAGAAGTTCCGACTAGATATAGTCGGACTCGCCTCCACACACAGCTTGGGCTCTGGTACCAGTCCTCTCGAGAGGGGTTGGACTCTCTTCCACTCTGGAGTTGCCCATGGTGAGAGGCGCCGAGCAGGTGTGGGTATACTTATTGCCCCCCGGCTTGGGGCCTGTACGTTGGGGTTCACCCCGGTGGACGAGAGGGTAGCCAACCTCCGCCTTCGGGTGGGAGGACGGGTCTTGACTGCTGTTTGTGATTTTGCACCAAACAGCAGTTCAGAGTACCCACCCTTTTTGGAGCCCTTGAAAGGGGTGCTGGAGAGCACTCCCGCTGGGGACTCCATCCTTCTGCTGGGGGACTTCAATGCTCACGTGGGCAATGACAATGAGACCTGGGAGGGCGTGATTGGGAGGAACGCACCCCCCCCCCGATCACAACCCGAGCGGTGTTCTGTTATTGGACTTCTGTGCTCATCACGGATTGTCCATAACGAACACCATGTTCAAGCATAAGGGTGTCCACACGTGCACTTGGGACCAGGACACCCTAGGTCGCAGTTTGATGATTGACTTTGTGGTCGTGTCATCGGACTTGCGGCCGCATGTCTTGGACACTCGGGTGACGAGAGGGGCGGAGCTGTCAACTGATCACCACTTGGTGGTGAGTTGGTTCCGATGGTGGGGGAAGATGCCAGTCCGACGTGGCAGGCCCAAACGTATTGTGAGGGTCTGCTGGGAACGTCTGGCAGAATACCCTGTCCCCTGTTTCAACTTCCACCTCCAACAGAACTTTGCTCATGTTCCGGGCGAGCCAGGGGACATCGAGTCCGAGTGGACCATGTTCCGCGCCTCCATTGCTGAGGCAGCCGACTGCAGCTGTGGCCATAAGGTGGTCGGTGCCTGTCGTGGCGGCAATCCCTGAACCCGTTGGTGGACACCAACGGTGAGGGATGCCGTCAAGCTGAAGAAGGAGTCCTATCTGGCTTTTTTGGCCAGTGGGACTCCTGAGGCAGCTGATGGGTACCGGCTGGCCAAGCGGAATGCATCTTTGGTGGTCGCTGAAGCAAAAACTCGGGTATGGGAGGAGTTCGGTTAGGCTATGGAGAAAGACTTCCGGACGGCTTCGAGGAAATTCTGGTCCACCATCCGACGTCTCAGGAGAGGAAAGCAGTGCACCACCAACACTGTGTATAGTGGGGATGGGGTGCTGCTGACCTTCGACTCGGGACGTTGTGAGTCGGTGGGGAGAATACTTCGAAGACCTCCTCAATTCCACCGACACGCCTTCCTATGAGAAAGCAGAGTGTGGGTTCTCTGAGGTGGGCTCTCCTATATCTGGGTTTGAGGTCACCGAGGTAGTTAAAAAGCTCCACGCTGGCAAGGCCCCGGGAGTGGATGAGATTCGCCCGGAGTTCCTAAAGGCTCTGGATGTTGTGGGGCTGTCCTGGTTGACATGCCTCTGCAACATCGCGTGGACATCGGGGACAGTACCTCTGGATTGGCAGAATGGGGTGGTGTTCCCCCTTTTTAAGAAGGGGGACCGAAGGGTGTGCTCCAACTACAGGGGGATCCCACTCCTCAGCCTCCCTGGTAAGCTCTATTCAGGGGTGCTGGAGAGGAGGGTCCGTCAGGAAGTCGAATCTCAGATTCAGGAGGAGCAGTGTGGTTTTCGTCCTGGCCGTGGAACAGTGGACCAGCTCTACACCCTCAGCAGGGTCCTCGAGGGTGCATGGGAGTTCGCCCAACCAGTCTACATGTGTTTTGTGGACTTGGAGAAGGCGTTCGACCGTTTCCCTCGGGGAGTCCTGTGGAGGGTGCGTCGGGAGTATGGAGTACCGAACCCCCTAATACGGGCTGTTCGGTCCCTGTACGACCGGAGTCAGAGTTTGGTCCGCATATCTGGCAGTAAGTCGGACTCGTTCCCGGTGAGGGTTGGACTCCGCCAAGGCTGCCCTTTGTCACCGATTCTGTTCATAACTTTTATGTACAGAATTTCAAGGCGGACTTTGTATCGGTCCGTTGTGGTAAAGAAGGAGCTTAGCCGAAAGGCGAAGCTCTCAATTTACCAGTTGATCTACGTTCCTACCCTCACCTATGGTCACGAGCTGTGGGTCGTGACAGAAAGAACAAGGTCCTGGATACAAGCGGCCAAAATGAGTTTCCTCCGCAGGGTGTCTGGGCTCTCTCTTAGAGATAGGGTGAGAAGCTCGGTCATCCGGGAGGATCTCAGAGTAGAGTCGCTGGTCCTCCACATCGAGAGGAGCCAGATGAGGTGGCTGGGGCATCTGATTCGGATGCCTCCCGAACGCCTCCCTGGTGAGGTGTTCCGGGAGGAGACCCCGGGGACGACCCAGGACACGCTGGAGAGACTACGTCTTTCAGCTGGCCTGGGAACGCCTCGGGATCCCCCCGAAAGAGCTGGATGAAGTGGCTGGGGAGGGGGTAGTCTGGGCTGCTAAAGCTACTGCCCCCGCGACCCGACCTCTGATAAGCGGTAGAAAATGGATGGATGGATGGATGGAATATACTCTGGTCTGATGAGAGCAAATTTGGATCCCATAATGCACACCACGTTTGGAGGAGAAATGGTATTGCACATCACCCTAAAAACACCATACCAACAGTGAAGTTCAGATGTGGGAACATGATGGTGTGGGGTTGCTTTTCAGCAAATGGTACTGGTAAACTTAACATTATTGAAGGAAGAATGAATGGGCAAATCTACTGAGACATTCTTGACAAAAATCTGCCAACTACGAGGATGATGAAAATGAAACAAGGGTGGACATTTCAGCAGGATAATGATCCAAAACATAATGCCCAAGAAACTCTTAATTGGTTTGAAAGAAGAAAAAAAATAAAGCTGCTAGAATGGCCCAGCGAATCACCTGACTTGAATCCAATCAAAAGTCTATGGAAAGAACTGCAACTCAAGGTCCATAAAAGAAGCACACGGAACCTTCAAGATTTGAAGACTGCTTGTGTGGAGGAATGGGCCAAAATCACACCAGATCAATGCATGTGACTAGTTTCTCCATAAAGGAGGCGTCTTGAACCTGTCATTGCTAATAAATGCTTTTGTACAAAGTATTAAATAAATACCAGCTGGCGTGTTCAATACTTTTTCCCTGTATCATTTCACATTACTACACATAATTTAATTTCTGAGTTTATTTGTTGTACTTTCTTTGTATGTATGGATTACTTGGGTTGTTCCCAACATCTGGTGAAATTTTCATGTCAATACCACCTTTGGATATATATTTAGTGAGAAGAATGGTGACGTGTTAAATACTTATTTCAGTTGCTGTATTCTATTAATACAATATTTACTCTGGACTTAGATGTGAAAACGCTCTTGAGCAGCTAAGCCATTGCAATTATATGTTACTTTTATTGACGCTGATGTGGTTTTTGGACAGTACGTAAGAAAAATGAAGAATCAGACGTGTGTGAGAGAAGCAAGTAATCCAAATATTGGCTTTATTATTATTATTATTATTTATTTTTTTTAGCAAGGGTGAAGATTTTGTGAATACCTCTAGGGTAGACTTGACTATTGTAATGGTCTTCTGACTGGATTCCCCAAAAAAAGCATTAAATAGCTGCAGCTCGGGTGGGGCTGGCAGGCCAGTGATGCTGATGCATTTTGTTTGAGTATCACAAAACTAAGCACAATGAAAATGATTAATTTATTGAATAATTAAATAATACAAAACCCAAATTCGTATATTTATTTAATTAGATTACATTGTCCCATGTAATTGCCGTATTTGATCTGTTTTTAATAACTGCTAAATTGTGCTTGGATAAGGACATTTAAAACTAGACTACTATGCATACCCTGGATTATCATGTGAATTGTCTTATGACTTTTACTGTATGTTTTACCCACCATATACCATTACATAAAAGAAAATAAATATTTTTTTGAAAATGTGCTGAGCTCTTCATGATCCTGCAATGTGTGTGCGTTAGAGGCAAGATGACAGACTTCTATCATCAGTGAATCATTCAAATGGTCGTGGAATAGAGCAGGAAGACGAGAGTCAATGATCTCCGAGGAGTTAACGATTTCCATCTAATTGCGCCCCTTCTACTCACAGGCAGTTGAGTTGGGTGAAAAGGACACAAGTGGGACAAAGAGAGAAACAGAAACAAAAGAGTGCAAGTAATGATAAACCTCTTTCTTCGAATAATGATGGTTCTGTCAGGTCTCTAAACTCCAAAAACCTTCTCCTCTTTCTCTATACTTTCTCCCTCCACTTTTCCAATATTCTCCTCAATGTCAGTCAAAACGGACTTCTTTAAACCGCTTATAAGACACAGAAAAGAAGAAAACGATTTTTCATCTCTGAATTACAGTCAATTAGCGACAGTAAATTAACAGGTGAAGGAACATTTGCAAAGTACGGTAATTCAGATGCTTTGGTTGGAGACTATTTTTGCCACAGACTGAAAGCATTAAAATCAGCAGGAGATCAACATTCAAGCTTTTTATTTCCAGCTGTCTACATCTGGATGTGATAAATAACGTAACTAGCATTACGTGTAAAAAAAAAACACTGCATTTTTAGCACATCAAAGTAACAGAACAGATCGACTTCAAATAGAACTGAATAATACTGAATATTTAGTTGCAAATCTTACGCTATAACTCCAGCAAGCCTGTGATCCATTGAAATCCCAAAATTTCTGCAGTCCCTTTTGTGATGCTTTTCTAGACTTCCACTGTAGCTTCTTTATTTGTTTGTATTGAGGGTTACTTCCTTCAGTCTCCTCTTTTTCAGTCTATTGAGTGTAAGTTTGGAGTTTCTTCCCCCTGATGAATTCTTGTTGATTTGGTAGTGTTTTTGGTAATTTTTTTGTTGCATGATGAAGGATCTCCCAATGTTTGGTTGCATCTTTTTTTTTTTTTTTTAATTGGCAGACAGAATATTTCTGTAGACTTCTGAGATAATTTTGTTGCTGCCCTCGTGTTATTCATCAATTAAGATAAGTAAGGCCATACCAGAGGAATCCATGTAAGCCCAGGTCAATTAGTTGGAGTAGATTACCTCCACTAAGTTTTACAGAAGAGCTTGTATGCTTGGGATCATGAGCAGATTTTAGCACTTATGTGACTTTGGTCAAGGTTCATACTCGTCTCAGCCAGTCTCAGTCTAACTTTTGCCCCGGCATTTTTTAGTCTTGTCTCTGTATTTCTAGTGAAGCATCTGTACTTTTGTTTATGATTTTCCATCCTCTGGAGGTTGTTGCTGATGTCAATTACAAAGCATTTTAAGAAATCCTTTTGCAGCTCTCAAATTGTTCCTGTCATCAACGGTCATCCGTGGTCTACCTGTTTGGCGTCCATTATTTAGTACACCAGTTTTCTTTCTTCTTCGGGTCATTCCAGATGGCTGTATTTGTATCTTCTCTCAGTTTCACAGTTGCTTATTTTTCCACCCGTAGACAGCTCTATGGTGTTCATGTTGGTCACACCTTATTCACACATTGTTGTTCTACACCAAAATTATTTGTGTAAATGCTGAAAGCCAAACCAACCCAAATGTTTTATTATGATTATTATTATTCTGCCGTTTTTTGTCCATTAACTACTTCCACATTCCAACTTCAACACATTCCAAAAATTCATGCGTGGGGTGCTTGTATTTTTCTCATTAAAAATATAACCCACATTTCCCAAAATTCCACATTTTACAGCCCAAAAAAATCACATTAATTTCCAGTCACATTCAACAAAATGGTTCCACATGATTACCATTCCACATTAAAAACATTCAGCTCATTTAGATCCTCTTCAAAACACACTCCCACATTCCCAACATTACTCACATTTTTCACCCACATTTCACATTTTCACACATTAAAATATCTACATTTTCCCACATTCCACCTTATTCTACCTTACTCCCTCTTGCTTCTACAATTCTTGACCGATTCAAACCTTTCCAATGACAAAATATTTTCCCCACATTACCCAAAATTCTACATATTTCCACATTCAAATACCCACATTTTTCCCACATTCAGACATTCCACATTATTCCTTCCGCCAACATTTCTTGACCGATTCAAACCATTCCAACTAGAAAATATTTTCCACATTACACAAATTCCACTTTTTTCATCCACATTTCACATTTTCCCACTTTTAAATACCCACATTTCCCCCACTTTATAAGAAACTAAATTTTTTCCCTCCTTCTTCCACATTTCTTGATTGATTCAAACCGTTCCAACAACAATATATTTTCCACATTCCCAAAATTCTACATTCAAATACCTACATTTTTGCCACATTAATACAAATTCTAAATTATTCCTTCCTCCGTCAACATTTATTGATCGATTCAAACCATTCCAACTGCAAAATATTTTCCACATTACAAAAATTCCCGTGTAGCATATATTGGGCTTAAATAAAAATGTACGCATGCATGTATGCATTTACGTCTGGTGTAATTCCACGTACGTTGACGGTTACAATCAAACTATCTTTGTCTCGTATAGGGCACCACACCTCTTTTTATATTCGTAAATTTGGGGAAAAGGGACGAAAAACCTCGATCAATCGCTGTACTTTAGAAGGCTCGCTACATTAATAAAAATAAAAGTTCAGTTAAAAGTTTGGACTCAATCACACAGTACACACAGGAAGTGGAATTTTAGAGAACATTTTAATCACTACAGGGGAGTTTGGAGGAAAATGCAGAGGGACTTTACTAAAAAAATTACAGAAAAACATATGTATAAAAGAAGATATAGGGTGAATGACATGAAATGAATCATAGTGAAGGTAGAGTAAAGTTGGGACTCATGGGAGTTTGCTAACTTAACCCCAAATTACTATGCACCAATTTGTACTTTCTAGTAATCACTGCAATGTTTTACTCACGAACGTAGATCACCAGGTCTGGTCTTTCTCAGTCATCTCAGGAGGAACGGAGGCAGGTTTAGTTGAAGAAGAAGATGCACAAAAAGTAAAAACAAAAGAGATGCAAAAAGAAAGTTGTTGTCCCATTGGGGTGCGCTCATAACTTTTCCTGCCGTTTGAACTTGTTGCGGGCCCCGCTCTTGCTCTCAACTCGTAAGAATGCCAGGAGTGACTTCCTGGTGGCCCCGCGAACAGATCAAAGCTGGGAAAACAGATCAAAGCCGCATGGCAGGCTTCAGACAGTGCCGCCGTCATGGTCCGGGGTTGCTCGCGCCCCGTGGTGACACAACAAAAGGAGAAGGAGGAAGGAAGGGGGGAGGGGTTGGCCGAAGCCAAGCTCTGTAACTGGAGAGATGTTAGCCAGGAGCAGAGAAAGCATCAGGGCGCGAGAAGAAGGGATGTTGAGGCTTTTTGTGCCAACTGAGGCGGGGGTGGGGGGGGGGGGGGGGGGGGGGAACACACCCATCGACTTGTGTCTTCATGTTAAATTTTGCTGTATCTGCGCGAGTCGCGCCCTAAGTCCGGGATGAGACTCAACATATATTAAAAAAAAAAACGATTCCCAAACTGTCTCATGCATAGGTCAAGCATATAAAATAATTGTTTAAGGATGGAAGAAATTATTGTTTAAACTTTAGTCTTGGCAAATCAACTATTGTACTTATTGCTCAATACAACATAATTTCATACTGTTTGGCTTCAAATCAAGAGGAACAGTTCTCAAAGTCTCGTAGCCAGACCTGTAAAACTAACACATTAATGACACAGACATCAAGGCATACATTTAGAATGGTTTGTTTTGTTTGTTACAAACGTGGGATTTTTTTCAATGTAATTTTTATTGTCGACAGGCAGTGTCTCTAATCACCACTAGGGGGTGACCATGTTTCATTGTTCAACACTGATCAATCACTTCGTTCCCCCAATCATGCTGGGCAAGTCATGAGGAGACCCGCAACACGTTTATGGCTTCAGATGATACAAACCAGGTGTCCTGTGTCTTGTGAAAACTGACCGGCTTGTTTAGATCAGAGGGCAGGAATGCAAAGTATATCAGCTCATGGGGGTTGCTGTTGACAACTGTGCAATAGGGCATATTCGCTTCACCCGCATGACACAAATTCCAAATTTCTTACCCACATTTCACATTTTCCCCACATTAAGACAAATTCTACATTATTCTTTCCTCCTCCAACATTTCTTGCCCCATTCGAACCGTTCCAACCCCAAAATTTCCACATTCCCCAAATTCTCACATTATACAAATTTTAGTTTTCACTCATATTTCTAATTTCCCACTTTAAATTACCCCATTTTTCCCACATTAAGACGAATTCTACATTTTCCCCACCTTCCACATTTCTTGACCGATTCAAACCAGTTTAACAACAAAATATTTTCCACATTCCCCATACTCCCATGTTACCCAAATTCTGCACTTTTCCACATTAAAATACCCACATTTTTCTGACATTAAGACAAATTCGACATTATTCCCTCCTGCTTCAACATTTCTTTACTGATTCAAACCATGCCAACTACATATAAACAGGTCTGTGGATGATGCGGTCAACATGGGACTGCACGTCATCCTAGAACACCTCCATGGCGCGGGGACCTACGCGACAATCCTGTTTGTGGACTTTAGCTCTGTGTTCAACACCATCATCCCCAAACTCCTCTCCTCCAAGCATCTCCAGCTCAGTGTCTTGCCTGCCATCTGCCAGTGAATTTACAGCTTCCTGACAGGCAGAACACAGCAAGTGAGGGGGACACCACCTCATCCACATGCACCATCAGCACCGGGGCGCCCCAAGGATGTGTCCTCTCACCGCTGCTCTTCTCTCTCTACAAGAACGACTGCACCTCAACGCACCCGGCTGTCAATCTCCTGAAGACAACACCACAGTCATCGGCCTCATTAAAGATGGTGACGAGTCTGCGTATTGACAGGAGGTGGAGCAGCTGGAGCTGTGGTGCGGCCGATACAAACTGGAGCTGAACATGCTCAAGACTGTAGAGATGATTGTGGCCCTCAAGCTGTCCAATTGCCCTGTGTCAACCGGTGAAACCTTCAAGTTCCTGGGAATTACAGTCTCTCAGGACCTGAAGTGGGAGACCAACATCAACTCCATCCTCAAAAAGGCCCAGCAGAGGTTGTACTTCCTGCGGCTTCTGAGGAAGCACGGCCTGCCACAGGAGCTGTTGAGGCAGTTATACACAGCAGTCATCAAATAAGTCCATCACAGTCTGGTTTGGTGCTGCCACAAAAAATGACAAACTCCGACTGCAATGGACAATCAGGACTGCTGAAGAAATTGTTGGGATGACCCTATCTACCCTTGAGGACTTGCACACTGCCAAAACTAAGACAAGAGCATGCCAAATCCTCTTGGGCCCTCCACATCCTGGTCACCAGCTCTTCCAGCTCCTTCCCTCATGTAGGCGCTATCGTACAATGCAAACTAAAACTAGCAGACATTCCAACAGCTTCTTCCTTCTTGACATTAACTTCTTAAACAGTTAATTTACAATTCCATTGTAACATGCTGCCTATTTTGTCTTGAGATTGTTGTCACATCTCTGTCGGGCCAATTATACATTATTCGTGGACTCACTGTAGTAGTCACACCACCCTGCACTATTTGCATATCTATTGTTGGTCAATACTGGCTACTCATGTGCTTGAGAAGCATCTGCACCATTTGCACAATTGACAATGTTCCAGATTATTGCACTGCTCGTCACTTTAAACTGCTTAAACGTCTTAAAATCTCTGCGCCATTTGCACAATAGTCACTTTACCAGACTATTGCTCTATTAGTCATTTCAAACTGCTCTAAATTGCTGGAGGAGTCTGCATCATTTGCACAATTGTTAAAAAAATAAAATAAATTATTTGGTTACCACATTACTGGTAACCTTTTGTTGTTCAGCGACTCTCTGTACTGTGTTTTTATGTCTCAAAAGTTTTGTCGTACGAGAGCGGCTCCAACTACCGGGGACAAATTCCTTGTGTGTTTTTGACATACTTGTCAAATAGATTATTTTGATTCGGATTAAAATGCCCATATTTATCCCACATTAGACAAATTCTACATTATTCCCTCCTGCTTCCACTTTTCTTGGCCATTGTAACTTCAAACTGTTCAGCTCATTTCACTTCATTCCACATCATTGAATATTATTCCACATTATTCCATATCATTCATTCATTTTCCGTACTGCTTATCCTCCTTTTATATTATTCAACATCATTCTATATCATTCAATATGATTCAATACCATTCCACATGATTTCATTCAGCATTTCAACATTGACACACAATTTCTCCAGAATTTCTTTACAGGCAAAAATCAAATCTGATTGGAGACATTCAGCGCGATTTGTTGTTTGAATAATCAATGTAATGGTACACAACTGCACAACAAAACACATCCATCACAAGTTACAAAATCTTTACTCACATGACAAAATCAGTGTGTTTTAACAGGGGCTACCTTCTAAATTGTGTATCTGGATATGAAAGCTGAAATATTGATCTCTCAACTCATATTAATCTGATGACAACAAACTCAAAAGTTTACAGCAAAAATAAAGGAATTGGCCTTATTTTTCCTATACCTTCAGAAAGGTGCAATTTCAGCAGAAGGAAAGTACACCATTTTCCAATTTTCAATTTATTAACTGGAATTTATGGATTATACTACAATCTTTTTCTTCACTTACTTGAACAAGGAACCAGGAAATAAGCACAGAAACCCATGGGTTGCCACTTCTGGATGTCTTCTTAGCAGGAGACAACACCTTACCTGAAGGAAGAAAATAATACATATATAATTAATGGGTGCCCCTATCATTTACTTTGCATTGTACAGATTTAAAACTAAATGCAAATCATAGAACTGTGATGTGTTATGAATTGACAGTGCTTCATGGTTAAGTTCTTATATCATGTGTGAAAATACATAAAACATTTCTTCAGAAAGTTAATGCACTACGTACCAAACAAGTCATCCCTGGCCAATGCATAGAGGATGCGTGAGGCCCCAATGAGGTTGCTCATGGCTGCCGAAAGTGTGGAGGAGTAAACTCCGATGGTGACAAAGGGGTTCCAGATGTTGATGTCTCTCAGAAAACTGTAATCCTTTTGAAGGAGCACCCTGGAAGAAAAACAAATGGCAATTAATTCTAAATCAATTCTAAGACTGTATACTCAGAAAAAGTATTTTTGCAAAGTTTATTCATTAATTTACCATACCGCATATCCTCACTAGGGTTGCGGGCGTGCTGGAGCCTATCCTAGCTGACTCTGGGTGAGGTACACCCTGAACTGGTCGCCAGCCAATCGCAGGGGACATATAAATAAACAAACAACCATTTGCACACACATTCACACCTACGGGCAATTTAGAGTTTTTAATTAACCTACCATGCATGTTTTTGGGATGTGGGAGGAAACCAGAGTAGACGGAGAAAACCAACGCAGGCAAGGGAAGAACATGCAAACTCCACACAGGCGAGACCAGATTTGAACCCGGCCTTGTGTGTGTGTGTGTGTGTGTGTGTGTGTGTGTGTGTGTGTGTATATATATATATATATATATATATATATATATATATATATATGTATGTATGTGTGTGTGTGTACAAATAAGCTCAGAAATTAAGTTGTGTGTAATAATGTGAAATGACACAGGGAAAAAGTATTGACCACGCCAAGTGGTATTTATTTAATACTTTGTACAAAAGAATTTATTAGCAATGACAGGTTCAAGAGCCCTCCTTTATGCAGAAACTAGTCACATGCATTGCTCTGGTGTGATTTTGGCCCATTCCGCCACACAAGCAGTCTTCAAATCTTGAAGGTTCCGTGGACTTCTTTTGTGGACCTTGAGTTTCAGTTCTTGCCATAGATTTTCAATTGGATTCAAGTCAAGTTATTATAGGCCATTCTAGCAGCTTTATTTTTTCTTATTCTTTAAAACCAATTGAGAATTCCTTGGCAGTATGTTCTGGATCATGATCTTGCTGAAATGTCCACCCTTGTTTCATTTTCATCATCCTCGTAGATGGCATCACATTTTTGTCAAGAATGTCTCGATACATTTGCCCATTCATCCTTCCTTCAATCGTGAAGTTTACCAGTACCATTAGCTGAAAAGCAACTCCACACCATCATGTTACTTCACCTCCGTACTTCACTGTTGGTATGGTGATTTTAGGGTGATGTGCAGTGCCATTTCTCCTCCAAATTGATTATTGATTATTAGGTGTTATTTTGTTTTTCCATGCCTTTTTGCATGTTTTGCATTCTTCATGTGTTCAATAATTTTTCCCTGAGTCATTTCACATTTTTACACACAACTTAATTTTTGAGCTTATTTGTTCTACTTTCTTTGTATGTATTGATTACTAGGGTTGTTCCCATCATCAGGTGAAATTTTCAGGTCAATACCACCTTTGGAAGTATATAAAGTGAGAAAAATGGTGATGTGTTAAATACTTATTTCAGCCGCTGAGTGTGTGTGTCTGTGTGTGTGCGTGTGTGTGTGTGTGTGCGTGTGTGTGTGCGTGCGTGTGTGTGTGTGTGTGAGATTTACTCCTTGCACATTCAGCACACGTTTTTTTTACCTGTCCTGTTCAACTGCATGGTCATGCAGAACTGTGTACCTGTATGACTTTTTATGGTGGAACCGTTTTTCTGAGCGACACAGGATTTTGAAATACTCCCTCTGTGACTGTATTATGATATTCATTGGAAATGCATCACACTTAAATGTTTATGATCATCAAAGCAATATCAGATCAGCTATAAGACAACCCAAGTAAATATAAAAATGCAGTTTCTAAATTATAAATCTCAGCATAAATATGCAAAAAAAATCTGGCATCAGGATGGGGGCAAATACCTTTTCGCAGCAATTTATATATAATTCATCAGCCAATGACTTCAAGGTCTTCAATCTCTGAAAACAATTCTGCCTCAACACTGGAACAGAGGGTGCAATCCAGCAGTGAATTGAAATTCCAAGTGCAAATTATGTTGGGTTTGCTTAGCTAAAAAAAAAAACAACATTCACATTTTCTCATCTGTGACACATTTCAGTAAAAAAAATAAATGCCAATTTGATCGTGTTTGTTCTGCCGTTTTTAATGGCAAATATCACTATGTTTATGTTCGTGATACTATATATGGTTTGAGTAGATTAATAATTTTTTAACATTAGTGGACTGGCAGGAACACTTTGTCAACGACAGTAGCAGTTGGACTGGCAGGGGAGAAAATGAAAATTATACCTTCAATTGCTGCTACCATACTGCATTGAACTATCTCACACATAATGGTTCGACATAGACCCAATTTTTGTTTCAGCCATAAACTGACATTAAGAACTTATTATTTTCACATCAGAGATCAAAATCAAGAGACCCAAAAGGTGGTGTGTCATTTTAAACATTGATTGTCAGGGCAAAATGGTTTTCAATGAAAATGTGGAGAGCAAAGTGATGATTGCTCTGACAAGGTGCCTAATGAGGAGGTCCAAGAAGGGACTCACTGCAGAGTCAGTGTACATGTGGGCGACTGTGCTTCTATTAGGCGTCTATTAGGGTGCAAGATGCTGTCGTCAACATGGATGCAGTGAGATCAGAGATGGAAAAAACACAGCAGGGTGTGCATGATTACCGCTGGCTCCCCACCTCCTTCCAATGCAACACAGCCAGAGAGCGGAATTACAGTGTGAAGCATTTCTGACTCTCTCCTGATCCCTCTCAATCTCTTGTGGTGTTTCAAAACATGCACGCGCAAGTGCACAGGCACAAACACACACGAGCGCACAAACACGCAGATTTAACCTGTATGCTGTCATTTTCTTCCATCTTGCGATCAACTTCTTAAACACCTAACCTATAATTCCATTACAACATGCTGGCAATTTTTTGACTTGAGTTCGTTGTCACATTTCTGTGGGGCCAATTATGTATTACTCGTGCACTCACTGTAGTTGTCTCGCCATGCTGCACTATTTGCATATACTGGCCACTCATGCCAGAGTAGCATCTGCTCCATTTGCACACTGATTGAGGAGTATCTGTAACATTTGCACAACCGACATTGTCCCAGATGATCGCACTACTCGTCACTTTAAACCGCATACACTCCTTGAAGTCTCAGCGCCCTTTGCACAATGGTCATTGCACCGGACTATTGCAATATTAGTCGTTCGAACTGCTCTAAGTGCTAGAGGACTCTGCATCTTTTTGCACAATTGTTTTTTGTCAATGTCTTTATGTCCCCAAAGTGTTCTGTAAATTGACTGTTTGTTGTACTAGAGCGGCTCCAACTACCGGAGACAAATTCCTTCTGTGTTTTGGACATACTTGGCAAATAAAGATGATTCTGATTCTGATTCTGATTTTCATCATGGGGCATTTGTTCCACCAATTAAGCCAAAATGTATGCATGTTTGTGTAAAACTTGGCAGACACTCAGAAACACAATCAATTTCCTTTCAACATTATCTCCTCCTGACTCATGAAGGTGGTTCAAAAAAGTGTTCGTTGTTGCTTTCTGACTTCTCGTTTTCTCAATCCTTTCTTAATTCATGTGTAGAGTACACTTAAAGCATTGTCAGTTGTATCTCTTGTTCTTTCGTGCCTCCTCGCTATGGTAATTAACAGGCTCATCACGTCAAGTTTAAGGTCCACTGATTTTAATACTTACCATCAGGGCCCTATTAGGTACTGTTCACTCCACTCAGAGATCTGAGCACATTATAAGTGGCAAACACACATTCACACGCACGCACTTACACGACCATGTGCATCGACTGTGGCCGAAATAGAAAATGTATGTAGATACGAATAGAGATTAATTGTCCCAAAGTGGAACCTCTCATCTTTGGTACAATCTGTTTCTGGATGCAGGTTGATTTGCTCTGATTGAGAAACCATTTTTCCCAGAAAAATACTATTGACAATAGAAATGAACCAGAGTAAAACTGTACAGCCATTTCACGTATCATTTTAACAAGTGTCAAAATAAAAATAAAAATAAATAAATAATAAAATAACTTCTGACAGATTCATTACAAAGTGGAAGCTCTAAGATTGAATAAAATCTGTTGCTTGATGCAGGTTGGCGGCTGGATACTGGTTGATTTGTTTTGATTTTAGAAAAAAAAATCCCCTTAATAATGAATGGCGATACTGTAGAAATAATCCAGGGTCAAACTGCACAGCCATTTTCAATATCTTTTTAAAAACGAAAGAACAAAAATATTGTATATTGTTTGTTTTGGTGTGTGTGTATGTACATAAAGCAAAGTATGTTTGCGTATGTGTCTCAGTTTCTGTTCAATTGCAATTGTCCAAGACTGTTCATTTGCTCTTAGTAGGAGTAACTCCGCCAACTATCAGCATCGATATTCTGCATTTTGTCGCTTATCCGCATCTGTCTTTTAAAACAATAAATCATCAGAAAGACGATAAAAGACCCATTTAAAACTGGGTAAACTTCAGGGAACTATTTACTTATTTAGTGAAGTTTTCAGTTAACTTTAGAAGTGATGCTGTTGACAGTGGGAACTCCCTGCAACGTTTTGTCTTTGTTTAAACTTAAAGCAAAGATAAGTGAAAGATTAACATTTCACTTTTGAAGGCGCTCAACCGTGTCCCTTGGGGAGTCTTGTGGGTGGTGCTTCGGGTGTATGGGGTGCCGAACCCCCTGATACGGGCTCTTCGGTCCCTGTACAACCAGTGTCAGAGTTTGGTCTGCACTGGTGGCAGTAAATCAGACTTGTTGCCAGTGAGGGTTGGACTCTGCCAAGGCTGCCCTTTGTCACCGATTCTGTTCATCACTTTTATGGACAGACTTTCAAGGCACAGCCGAGGCATGGAGGGGGTCCGGTTTGGCGACCTCAGTTTTGCATCTCTGCTTTTTGAAGACGACGTGGTTCTGTTGGCTTCATCAAGCCGTGATCTCCAACTCGGTGCAGCGTCTGCAGTGATGCGGACTTTGTATTGGTCCGTTGTGGTGAAGATCTCAATTTACCGGTCGATCTACGTTCCTACCCTCACCTATGGTCACGAGCTATGGGTCGTGACTGAAAGAACAAGATCCCGGTTACAAGCAGCCAAAATTAGTTTCCTCCGCAGGGTATCTGGGCTCTCTCTTAGAGATAGGGTGAGAGGCTCGGTCATCCGGGAGGATCTCAGAGTAGAGTCGCTGGTCCTCTGCATTGAGAGGATCCACGCTGGAGAGACTAAGTCTCTCGGCTGGCCTGGGAACGCCTCGGGATCCCCTCGGAAGAGCTGGATGAATTGGCTGGCGAAAGGGAAGTCTGGACCTCCCTGCTAAAGCTCCTGCCCCCACGACCCGACTTCGGATAAGCGGACGAAAATGGATGGATTGAGTTACTGTAGAAAACTTTAGGGGGCTATTTTGTTTGTTTAAATTTTTCATTTAACTTTATAAGACATGCTGCTGAGCCTGGGAGATCCCTGCACTTTTTGATATAATTTTAAAACAAAGATTTCTCTTCTCAAGGATAAAATAAAAAAATTAACACGGTACAAATCTGAAAAGCTTTATAAATAAACATATGCTTAAAGGTATTATCAGCCTCCTTGACTACTAATAATTGGTATCTGCCCTGAAAAAAACATATCGGTCTACAACTCTTAGCATCCCATAAATGTTTACAGTTGTGCTATGATGATTTAGCATGTTTTAAGGCTTGTATATACTGTTTGTTGTTACACAATGAGTCACATAAATAGATAAGTGTTGTGCCTTTCATCAAATGTGAATGCAATAATCCAAATCCTGGTGGGCAACAATCTAATTGAGACCAATTCAACAGGTGGTCGCAAACTCTGTTGCAATTCGAGTCAGTTAAGGGAGTGGTGTGTGTGTGCGTGTGTGTGTGTGTGCGTGGGCCGATGACATTGACCAGTGTCGTCAAATCATAAATGTATGACAATAAAGTTTGGCATGGCAAGTCTGAAAAGTCTTGATGTGGCATATCTCCAGACTCATTTTAAAATATAGTCATGACATGTAAGCAGGTAAAATTACTACCATAAACATGTTAAACTAGTAGATTGCATTTTTACTTTAAAAGCTTGAGTTTCATCACACGATATTACACAAACACTGTCCAATCAGGGTGTGACTTAATACAGATGCTTTTTAGTGTGAATCCTCTGACACGATACAAAATTACAGTGGGAACAAAGAACTAACAAATGATTCAAAGTGTTTGGTCCGGACCACAGCTCCAACGAAGTGAAGACCGCTTAAACGTCAGCCGTGATAAAGAATTAAGGGTCTGTGTTAATGGCCCACAAGGGTGTGATATTTGGGTTAAAACTGATGGGCTCATTATTGGTTTATCGGATGTGCAATCGGCACCAAATGAATCTCAACAAGCTTGAGATTTGCAAACTGGCTTTCAAATAAAATCTTGCAGCATACTGGGTGACAGTGACGACAAATGCTATGTTAAGGTGAATGACAGATTTGATAAAATAGGGTGGAAGCTAGAGTTACAGTATATGGTCCGTGTGTTCAGTGACAATAGTAAAAACAAATATTTGCATGGTAGCTACAGTATGTTTCATAATCTTGTGTAAATTCATTACCAATGGTATTGAGTGTGCTTGAGGGCTTGGATAGTCATTATTGATCCAATCATCTGGATGAAATGAGCACTGACATTCAAATAAAGAGTGGAATTTAGGCGTGGGGAGAGAGTGACAGATTAAAGAAGCTTGCTTAGAGTAGGGAGGAAATAAAGCAAAACATCTCAAAAGGAGCCACAGAGATTGTACTCACTCCATGTGGCCTGCTGCAGCCTTCAATTCTTTTGTTTACCATATATTTTCATAACCTCATTTGCCCAGTCGTGTTTTTAATTTATTTTTCATCTATCATTGAATATGTTTGTGCTTTTTATGAGGCATTGACAAGTTAGGGTAGCGGTTATTCACATTGTGTTTAAGTATATTAGAATATAAGCCATGCTAATGCTTCTGCAATTCCGGTTGTCTCAGCTCAATTGAGTGTGGCCATTCATCAGAAAAACTAACATAATGATACCGAATCATCTAGTTTAATGAACATGGAGGGAAAAGGCTTCAGAATTTCCAATAAATGCTGAAATGAGATGGGAGCTTGTTACTGAGATGGCTCCAGCTTATGGCTAACCGAAATGCTCATTATGGGACCAATTGTGTCTCTACAAAATGAAAATGATGGTCCCGTAAATCAATATACCCATTTTCTGTAATATGCAAGGGCAAATCTCTTTTACAAAGGTCTCAGGGTGACTTCACACCTTTAGATAGTTTTCCCATGATGTCACACACCTCTAGATATGCCAGCGGCCTCCAAGTTGGAAGTTGACGCATCATGTTCCGATCCTTTGTGTGTGAATATAGAAATTTGACTGACAGCAAACATCAAATAATGGTGAATTAATGTGTGGTGTCGGGCTGCATCTATAGAGGTGGGAGGGACAAAGTCTCATTTCACTGACGTCAATTTGGCGAAAGGAGAAAACATTTGTAGAGGAAAGACAGAGATTGTGGCTTTCAAGAAGTTCAGTTCCTCTCCAGCAATAAGTTGAAATATTTTATTTTTTTAGGGAAAACCTTTCCCCTTGTTTTAAGATAATTATTTTGACTGGGTACCAAATATTAACCTGGAAAATGTTTAGTCAATCAATATTTGGCAACATATAATTGACATTGATTACAATGTTGAGATTTATTCTCATTTGCCCATTTCTTGATGTCCGTGCAACATGATCATGTCTTTGCCACTGCAGACTAAGTTTCTCTATTCCCTGTCAACTTTTAGCAGTCATCTAAGCAGCTGGATTGTGAATGTACAAAATGTTGATATTAACTTATTTCCGTTATACATAGAAAATAAATACGGATCAGTTTCCAAGTCTTTCAGTTTTCAAGATAGTCCAAGATGGCGCCTACCCATGTGGACACCTCGGTTACGTGGTCTCTAGTATTGTTTTTGTGTTTTTCGTTTGTCTTTGGAGACATCACATGACTCACTTAGGGTAGACTTGCTAACTATCAAGGAGGCTACTCCGAACTTTCTTTCACCAAATCCACTCAGTTTTTTCCCTGAGTTACTCACCTGGAGCAGCGCCCGCGGTCTTTGGGGCTTGGAGACAGAGGCGACGCCACAGAGGGAAGCGAGCCGGCATCCAAGTTAAACTCCGCAAGAGAGGATAGAGATTGGCATTTCCGTCGATCCACCTCGCGAATCTACGCTCCCTACCCAACAAAATGGACGAGCTTCATCTTCTGGTAAAGACTTGTGCCATGTGCTTTATGGCCACTTGGCTTGGGAGGCTGTATCCGATGGCGGCGTCATGCTTCCCGGCTTCCATCTTCACCGGGCAGACCGCGACATGGAATCATCAGGGAAAACAAAAGGCGGCGGGATATGCTTCTATATCAACGGAAAATGGTGTACGGACATCACGGAGCTCAGCACACACTGCAGCCCGCATTTAGAGTCGCTGTTTTGTAACTGTAAGCCATTCTACTCGCCTCACGAGTTCACATCATTCTCGCCGGTGTCTACATTCCCCCTCAAGCTAACACGAACGCCGCACTGCTAATGCTCGCCGAACAAGTACTTTGAAAAAAACACCCGGACTCACCCCTCATTATTCTCAGGGACTTTAACAAAGCTAAACTCAACCACGAACTCCCTAAATACAAGCAGCACATCGACTGTCCCACCAGGGAAAAGAACATTTTAGACCACTGCTATACTACGCTAAATGACACATACCGTGCCAAACCTCGTGCAGCACTGAGCTCGTCTGATCACTGCTTAATTCACTTAATACCGACATACAGGAAAGAACTTAAATGTGCGAAGCCTACAGTGAAAAAGTGGACCAATGAAACAAAGATAGAACTTCAAAGCTGTTTAGAGTGCAAAGGCTGGAGTGTCTTTGGTAATTCAGCTGGCAGCCTGGATGAATATACGTACACTATCACATCCTATATTTAGTTTCTGTGAAAAGGTGCGTGTACCAACAAAGTCATTTCGCACATTCAATAACAACAAGCCATGGTTCACTGCCAAACTTAAGGAACTTCGCCTAGCTAAGGAAGGCGCATATCAGAGCGGGGACAGGGCCCTGTATAGTCGCACTAGAAACCAGCTGACCAAAGAAATTAACATTGCCACCATGCAGCAAAGTTGAAAAAACAGTTTAGCGCTAACAATTCTAAATCAGTCTGGTATGCATTACAATCGCTGACCAATTACAAGCGACGATTCCACCAAGATGAGAACAATAGCAGGTTACGGTACACCACGGTAGCCTCGTTCACTTTAAGGGGACTCACTGGTTTCATCTGTTTACTACCTGTAGTGAATGTCTCCCTGCTATTTAGGGCCAAACCTGATTTATCATCACAAGTCAAGCAGTCCATTTGGAACCATGAGAAAGAACACTTTATCAGTGGCAAAATGGCAGCATCTGTGAAAGCTTTTTTTCCCATTTAAAGACTGAGTCATATGAATATTCATCCATCCATCCATTATCTGAGCCGCTTATCCCCACAATGGTCGCGGGAGTGCTGGAGCCTATCCCAGCTATCATTGGGCAGGAGGCGGGGTACACCCTGAACTGGTTGCCAGCCAATCGCAGGGCACATACAAACAAACAACCATTCGGACTCACATTCACACCCACTGCAATTTAGAGTTGTCAATTAACCTACCATGCATGTTTTTGGGGTGTGGGAGGAAACCGGAGTGCCCGGAGAAAAACCGCGCAGGCACGAGGAGAACATGTCAACTTGTTAATTATGGTAGTTATCCCCGTCTCTGGTGAGGAATCCTTTAGAACAGCAATATTTTCAAGGAGTATGGCGAAACCAACAGTGAAATGAGATACACCTACAGTACAGAACAGAAAAGCATAATCTTATATTACCATAAAGTGTCTACCAAGACATTTTTTTATTTTTTTTTCATGCATTCCTTTACTCTGCGTATTAAAGAAGAATCAGAATACAGTATACTGAAGTTTTTGTTTCTTGTGGACAAGTTGTTTAATTAAATAAATAAATAAACAAATTTTCAAGAATGTAGCATTTTTTAGATTGAAATTTTAAGAACATAAACTGCAAATATCTGAACGTTTCAAATAAGACTGATCTGAGATTTGTCCCCCCAAAAATGGCAGCAACACAACCAAGTTACAGTAGCTACAATTAAGGTTAATAGTATCTGATCCAGACATTTTTCTCACAGTCAAGATGATAGTTTTACAACACAGCACAAGACATCTTAAATATTAATTTTGAGCTAATCATCTGAAGCAGTGTTTGTTATGATGACAACACTACTTATTACATGAAGCAATTGGCAGCAAAGGGGATACAAAAACATTTTTCAAAGTTAGTATATGGGTCTGTGTCATATATTATTATCTCAGGCGTTCAAGACACCACTGAGTTAACTGCATGGAAACAAAGGCACTAGAACCAAACTTACTCACTAAATCCCTTAATGGTGGGATTTAGTGTTTGTCTTTAACCCCTCTTTACCATGACCTTGTAGGTACTTAAAGAGTATAGCTGAGGTACAGCGGGAGCAAGAAAAAGATACAGACAGATAAACTAGAGGCACAGTGTAAGAGAGGCAAGGGGAGAAATGTAGGAGGCAGAGGGACAGAGGGAAAGTGAATGAAAGATAAGTGCTCTCAAGGGAATTGACTGTGGTTAAGGATTATTAAATGGAATCAATAACTAACAAGGCCTCTGTGTGTACACACGTGCGCACACACATCAGCATGCAGACATTTTCATATTCAACTAATGCCTCTCTCTGTTTGGTTTCTCTTTCCAAACCATTCACATGCACTCTTCACATTAAACTTTTAAACTTTAACTGCGGTTTGGATGATTTTCCACATTTGACAATGTATATCGACGTCTCCTACAAGTATGGACAAATTTATAGGTACCCTTCCGCTCGAGAAAAACACACACACACACACGAATGTTGAAATCTAAGAGTCTAAAAAAAATATTTAATCTTATTGGAGAGCTATGGAAGAAGCTGAAGCATGCGATGAAGAGAAGGAACCATTCATACCAAAGAGAACAAGAGCACCATAGCAAAGAGTGGACCAACATACTTGATCGACACGTGCATAAGTCATTAAGAGTTCCTGATGTAATTTGCTGATTGTCACTTCAGGTTGCGTAACAATATGTTAAGTTATGGGTACCGTCATTTTTGTCCTGGCAAGTTTCATTTGTTTGTTAATCAAATAAATCTGGACCATACAGCTGTCCAATAAGCATGACTAATTTTGTGGATTAGAAAATTATTAAAAATGATTGTGTGCATTGTGCATATATATTATTTGTTCACAAAAATTGAAGCCAGTAATCAGGTAACACGACAGGTCTATCGCAATAAATTAGAATAATGTGAAAACCGAAATTTGCTTCAGGTTTGTTTAAAAAAGTAAAATTTATTTCATAGATTAACTAAATGTTTTAGTAATTGTAACAATTATAGCATACAGCGAATGAAAACTAAGCACTTCAACCTCAACAATATCAGAATCAGAATCAGAATCATCTTTATTTGCCAAGTCAAGGAATTTGTCTCCGGTAGTTGGAGCTGCTCTAGTACGACAACAGACAGTCAATTGACAGAGAACACTTTTGAGACACAAAAACATTGACAAGAAACAGTCACTGAGCAATAAAGGGTTGCTAGGTATCTGGGAATGCCGGTGCATTTATTTATTTATTTTTTTGACAATTGTGCAAAAAGATGCAGTCTTCTAGCACTTAGAGCAGTTCGAAAGACTCATATTGCAATAGTCCGGTGCAATGACCATTGTGCAAAGGGCGCCAAGACTTTAAGCGAGTAGTGCGATAATTTGGGACAATGTTGATTGTGCAAATGTTGCAGATACTCCTCAATCAGTGTGCAAATGGAGCAGATGGTACTCTGGCATGAATGGCCAGTATTTTGACTATCCATCCAACCATCCATCCATCCATCCATCCATCCATCCATGCATTTTCTGTACCACTTATCCACACTAGGGTCGCGGGCGTGCTGGAGCCTATCCCAGCTATCTTCGGGCGAGAGGCGGGGTACAGCCTGAACTAGACGCCAGCCAATCGCAGGGCACAAATAAACAAACAATCATTCGCACACACATCAGAATCAGAATCAGAATTATAATCATCTTTATTTGCCAAGTATGTCCAAAAACACACAAGGAATTTGTCTCTGGTAGTTGGAGCCGCTCTAGTACGCTAGGTACATTCGCTCTAGTACATTCACACTTATGCGCAATTTAGAGTCTTCAATCAACCTACGATGCATGTTTTTGGAATTTGGGAGGAAAACGTAGTAACCGGAGAAAACCTACATAGGCACGGGGAGAACATGCAAACTCCACACAGGCGAGGCCGGGATTTGAACCCGGTTCCTCAGAACTGTGAGTCAGATGCGCTACCCAGTCTTTCACTGTTCCACCCATTGAATATATGACACAATTCAAAATATACATCGAGAGAAATTAGGTAGTAATTAGCCTTAAAAGTATTTTCCAGTCAAATGTGTCAACTGAATCTGTATACAACTTTCACTTCGTGAATTGAACTCCTGAAATAAATTATCTAATAAGAGATAATAATCTTATCTCTCACGGTATTAATCTCACCGCACGATAATTATTGCGCGATCGTGGGAAAGCTCCCGTTATTGCAGTAAGACTTACGGTATTGCAGGAAGATTCACGGCACAGGTGGAGCCAAGAGGCGAATGCAGGGCAACTGAAAAACCTCTGTTTTTCTTGCTGGCCGAGTCCTTCTCGGTAGGCTTTAATAGTTTCTGTACGTTTTCCTACTGGTTTTTGTGAAAACGACATCTTCAAATCATGTATTACTGTGCACTTCTATCCCCGTCTATCCAATGTTTTCCTTCTTTGTCCATTGAGAAATTGTCTGTTCACTAATCTAACAGTATTTATTGTCATATTTTTTGTATCACATAAGAAATTTGATACTGACTACTAACAGTGATTTCTTTGCTTGATTCCAAAAATTCAAGTAGTCACATATGCAGGAACAAATGGGAATCCTTATTTTGTTTTCCTCCTCTTAGTGATATTGTAATTGTTTTTATTTGAAATGTGGACATTTCAGGCGGCACGGTGACCGACTGGTTAGAGCGTCAGCCTCACAGTTCTGAGGACCCGGGTTCAATCCCCGGCCCCGACTGTGTGGAGTTTGCACGTTCTCCCCGTGCCTGCGTGGGTTTTCTCCGGGCACTCCGGTTTCCTCCCACATCCCAAAAACATGCATAAATTGGAGAATCTAAATTGCCCGTAGGTGTGACTGTGAGTGCGAATGTTTGTTTGTATGTGCCCTGCGATTAGCTGGCAACCAGTTCAGGGTGTACCCCGCCTCCTGCCCGATGACAGCCGCGATAGGCTCCAGCACGCCCGCGACCCTAGTGAGGAGAAGCGGCTCAGAAAATGGATGGATGGATGGATGTGGACATTTCATTTGAAGAGAGTGAAGTATGTAAAATTATTTATTTTTGCATTGATCTTAGTTGTATTTCTATGGAGTGGACCTTTTTTATTATTTCATTTTTGAGGGGATTTACTGGATGGATTGGAGGACGGATATGTTGTCATGGGAGTTTGAATCGTTCTCCATAAAAAGATAATTCACCCACGACTTTCGATTTGAGACAAACACTCACTCGCACACCACTAAAGAGTGATACTGTAGAAAATGCTTCACCAGATCTTCTCTGCGATGAGGCAGCAGGAACACAAGGAGAGCGGACTAATGTGGCTACCCGGTGGTGGCCGCCGCAAGCCAGGATCCAGGCTGCGCGATGCGGGTTGCGCAAAGCGGAAGTCCGTTGGCAGCCTAATCCCACCCTGTGGGGCTGCATTCGCTGGGAGAGAAGCAGGCGCAAACAACGAGGTGCCTCTTGCCCAATCGATTTTGAAGTGACGCAACGCTGTACCTGCCGTAGTAGGCGTAGCAAGTTGCAATGCTTCTGCAAACTGCATCCTTTCCAAAGAGACCTTTCGGTCACACGGGGAAGTCAGCCAATCAGTGTATTTCTTGTGACGGACACACATGGTCACTTGAGCCAATCAGCCAATCAGTACATTTCTTGTGACGTACCCACATAGTCACATGGGTTACGCATCCAACCAGGTGTGTTTGCACTCAAATGAGGAAAAGAAGCGATCCAGCACCCTGGCTAAGCAGGGTGGCTTCGTATAGCCGGACCAAAAAAGATATTGAGGGACTTTTCATTTCACGATAATCGCAATATCGTGAATATTGTGACACCCTTAATATAAGGAATTAGAGTATATGGGCAGGTATACTGTAGTAATTACTTTTTATTCATATGTTAATTACTTGATCAAGAAATGAGGAAACAAAATGTTATGCGACTTAATATAATGAAGAATATTTCAAATATAGATGTACATTATATTCAGGAAAAAATGCCACAATATGAATTGTTGTCTGTAAATGAAAATACTGGATTCTTTTTCCAACCATATGATAGATTGTTTCATTAGAATTCACATTTAGTGCTTGCCATAGATGGATTATGAGGTACTCATCAATCACTATGAACATAAATCATATAAACTGCATTGTTCCTATCATGAAAAACACGTGACCAATAGGTGGCAAACCATTTTTAAAGGCCAATCTCAAACTGTCACCCAAATCTTTCTTGTTCTTCTTTCTGTTCACTGCACTTAATCACACCGTCTCATTCGCTGACTCCCGAAGCTTTTAATTCAGACAGGACATGTTAGTGAAGACTTGGCCAGTGCAAGGGCCATGGTGGCATCCTTTTATCAAAATGAAAATGAGAAAAAAAGAAAAGAAGGCATAATTGGCAGAATTCTGTAGTGGGGAGAAAGGGGTGAATAACAAAAGGCGGGAGGAGGACTGAGTAGATGGACGGGGGGAAAAATTTAGATGGGATGAGGAAGGATAGTGGCGAGAAAAAGAGGAGTCAAGAATGTTGCAGTTTGGTGATAATGCGAGGAGAAAAGGGAAATTATGGAAAATGATTACATTTTGGTGGCTGTGAAATTCAGAAAGAAAAGAAAAGAGAGTGAAAATAACACACATTTGAACCTATCTAGAATCTACTTTGCCAGAACAGACCAAAATAAATTTATCAAAGCACGTTTACTGTAACTATTTTTGTGTCAGTTTATTTTGCCAATTCACAATATCTCACAAACTTTACAAGACACAACCCCTCCTCTAATATCTGAGCCAAGATGCCACATTATGATCAATAACATTCTTTTTCAAATGCATCCAATATAGCTAATACAGTCAGAATACATTACGGTGATTACTTATGCATAGTACTTTCTTTACTTGGCTGGTATATGAGCATGCAACACAACAAAACTCCATCCGTTATCTACTATGCAGAATGCTAATTCATATTTAGAACAAGTGTGATGTGGTACTGAACAGGTTGTAGCAATCCTGAGTTTTACGGTAAGTTACATCTTTGAAAATAATGAATGAAATGTAAAAGTTACTGAAATATTAAACCGATGTTACTCAACCAAAGACAATAATGGATTGCAAATGCTCGAGCTCCAGAGCATTACACAACTGATAACGAAATAATACTGAATGTGGAGGACCGGTACGCTGACAACTAACAACACAATTAAACTGTAATAATCACATTGGCATACTTCATCATGGCTTTTAGTTCTGCAACAAGTCACACAATTCTACCTCTTTTGATTTAAGGGAGATTTCTTGAACTCTTATAAGAAATGTGACGAATGCAATGAAATGTCCCCAGGACCACAGAAATAGTGGAAATGTAAAAAAAAAAAAAAAAAAATGTGGGTCTGTGCGTATTTTTAGCACATGAGAGACATTTCAAGGTATGTGCGGGCTGAACAAACATCCACACACGCTGCATGTCAGAGATAGCGCAACAAAAGAAAGCCCAGCAGATTCAACCTAATATAACTATCAAGTAATTTATTAATACAAAAGCTTCTGTGGCACAGGGTGGATTAGCCCACAGGTCACTGATGCACAACATTGTGCGGAAGGAAATACTTATGCATATTGTTTGCACTCGCTATATACACGCTTTGCACAACATGAGGGGAACAACAGGACAAAATTTTAAAAAGAAATTAAAAGATTTTAAATAAATTTGTCAGCCAAAGACTTTCACAGCATAATATTTGCTTATAATGTTAGAAGATAAAAATATATATCAAATAATAATATGTAATACAATTAAAATTGTGAAACACAACTGTTACTTTGACTGGTCAAACACACACAGACAGACACACAATTAAGTTTCATAAAATGGGACAGGGCAATCTGTCATGGCTGGCTAGCTGGTCACAGGAGGTTAATAGATTTCCATATCTCATATTTCATCTCATATATAAAGTCTTCATCTTCACCATCACTGTCACTTTCACAATTCTGGCATATCACGTATGGTTATCTAAAAAAATGACAAAATTTGAGGACATTCTATTAAGTGACCTGGAAACCAATTGTACGGGGTTGTGAATGAGCTTCATTTAGATGTGTTCTTATTGTGTGAAGTATTCATAGAGATGGGGAGGATAAAACCATTTTGATGATTGAAAAGAAATGGTTGATAATGTGCAATTTCATTGGTCATTTAAATGTCTGTATCATCAAGGTTATGTTGACCAAACCAGTAGAATTCAGGCCTGCTGCCTAAACAGGCTGGAAAAGCAACTGAAAGAGATGAAAGTTGCTACTACATGTTCTGTAGTGGTACAAAATAGACAATGCTAATCCTATTACCGTATTTTCACGACCATAAGGCGCACTTAAAAGTCTTACATTTTCTCCAAAATGGACGGGGCGCCTTATAATGCGGCGCAAAATCTAGAAATGTTGTTGTGTGATGAGCGCTCCGCTTGACTGACTGGGAGAATTTCCTGCCGACACGCTGCTTATATAGAGGAAGGCGGACGTGACTGAGGACAGCATGCAGCCGTTAAAGGAGGAAGGGTGCGCGTGAAGGAGGACGCTAAACGCACGCCCCCAGTAGGTATATAGCAACGGTAAGTGCATTGTGCAAAACAACATCGGTTTGGCTACAGACCCCCGAAAATGGCACCTACGAAGAGACACACTTACGAAGCACAGTTTAAACTGCAAGCTATTAGTTACGCGGAGGAACATGGGAATCGAGCAGCCGCGAAATAATTCAACATCAACGAATCCATGGTTCGCAAGTGGAGGAAGCAGGAAAACAAGCTTTGCCAAGTCAAGAAGACGAAGCTGAGTTTTCGCGGAAACAAGGCGAGGTGGCCCGAGTTGGAAGACCAACACGAGCAATGGATTAATGAGCAAAGCCGGGAGAAGCGTCTCTACAGTCACCATTCGACTGAGTGCAATAACTCGGAGCTTACCATCATTCCGGGAGGCTTGACGAAGGAACTCCAACCGCTGGACATCCGTGTAAACAGGGCGTTCAAAGTGAAGTTGAGAGCGGCGTGGGAGCGATGGATGACAGATGGCGAACACAGCTTTACTAAGACTAGGAGGCAGCGCTGGGGGGGTTACACCACAATTTGTGAATGGATTGTGGATACTTGGGCTAACGTGTCTGCTTGCACTGTTGTTCGAGCTTTCATAAAAGCCGGCATAATTTCTGAGGAGCCGCATGGCAACGAGACTGACTCCGGCAATGACGAGAGGGAACCTGGCGTGTTTGATGGAGAACTTGCCCAGCTGTTCATTTCGGATACAGAAGATGAGGACTTTGATGGATTTGTGGATGAGGATTGATCAAAAAATAACGTGAGTACATTGTTAAATACTTTAATAAAGTACAACCGAACTCAGTTTTGCTCCCGCTGCCTTCTTAAAAACATTGTTTTATTGTGCATGCATGCTACCATATGTTTTAAGCTAGCGTATGTTTTACCATGCCTGCGCCCAATAATATGGTGCGCCTTATATGTGTGTTAAATACAGAAATAGACCCCGAAACTGAGACTGCGTCTTTTAATATGGTGCGCCTTGTGGTCGTGAAAATACGGTACTACAGAAAGAGAGATGATGCTTGTTGGAGTAATGGACAAAGAAAATAACTAATATTTCACCTAAACTGATGGAAAGTTATTCATATGACGCATCTTTGGCTGTCATAACTAGAGCATCAATTCATCATTTTAGCAGTGTTTGCTTCCAGTTGTTGGACTTAATGTAACTAGGCTGTGTTCATGGGTTGACATGCTCATATTTCACAATCAGCGCAATGCTGTTATTTTATTTTGTTACTCTTGGCTTGTGCCTTTTAGTGTGATAAGATTATTCAACTAGATTATTTTCTTTTGTTGAAATAAGATATTTCATGTTGATATAAAATGCCTTTTCAGTGTATTCCACCAAGAGGACCCATGACCAAATAAAAAGTAAAAAGTTATTAATTTTGCTGTTTATTTCTTTTATAAATGTTTAAATATTCTACACAAATGGATAATACATGAAAACATGTCAATACTTGCACCAGCTTGCACAACTTTTCCCAACAATTAGAAGCCAAAAAACATGAATTTATGTCCAAGGAGTTTAAAGATTAGTGGGAGGTTCAGATAATAGCATGGTGCAAAAGATTGAGTCTTTATCGGCTGTTGCCGCAAACCCCAGTGCTTACAGTGAGCGCTGACATTATTCATCCCTGCTGCTACCATGGATGCTGTGATAGTCACTACTACTATTATTTTTTAAGAAGTGTACCATTATTATGCACAATAATCAACTTCCATTGTTATTATCAAAGCTCCCTGACATTCTCTTAAATGCACTATTGACTTATTTGAAAGATTTGATGCAGAACAACAATTTGGGATTGAGACCTTGTGCAAGGGCTGGTTTGTCACTGAAGGTTCCTCTTGAGTGAAGCAGAGCAGATTTGTTAGAAAGCATGACTGCCACCATTTGGACAATTTGTACGATTGCAGTGAATGCTGCCTCCTGAAAAACATCCATCCATCCATTTTCCGTACCACTTGCCCTCACTAAGGTCGCGGGCGTGCTGAATCCTCTCCCAGCTAACTCTGGCCGAGAGGTGGGGTACACCCTGAACTGGTCGCCAACCAATCACAAGGCACATATAATCAAGCAACCATTCACACTCACATTCACACCTATGAGCAATTTAGAGTTTTTAATTAACCTACCATGCATGTTTCTAGAATGTGGGAGGAAACCAGAGGACCAGGAGAAAGCCCACGCGGGCACGGGGAGAACATGCAAACACCACATAGGCAAGGTCGGATTTGAACCTGGGACCTCAAAACTGTGTGCCAGATGTACGAACCAGTCGGCCGTTGTGCCACCCACCTGAAAGACATTGGTGCTCAAACGTCATACCGTAGACCTTTATTTATTGTATTCTATTCAATTATATTGTTTAAAGCATAAACAACAGAACATGTTTTGAATGGCAGTCTGAAGTTGCAGTTTTAGACTTGTCCATTGCGAATAATGTTAGTAATAAAATTCACAGTTTATGTTAATGAAACATAATTTGTTATAATATTTTGATCTAAGAAGTTGGTCTTATTTTTTTTCTATCCTTGGTGAGAAAAAAATAGAATGATGATTCATTCTATTCACTGATGACCGAGGCCTATTCACTGATGACCGAGGCCATGATATCTGATGAAATTACCTGAATAAGTACTTAAAGCATCATTTCCATTCTATTTTCCCTACCGCCTATCCTCACTAGGGTCACGGGCGTGCTGAAGCTTATCCAGCTACCTTCGGGCGAGAGGCAGTGTCACCCTGAACTGGTCGCCAGCCAATCGCAGGGCACATACAGTATAAACAAACAACCATTCGCACTCCCATTCACACCTACGGGCAATTTAGAGTCTTCAATTAACCTACCATGCATGTTTTTGGGATGTGGGAAGAAACTGGATGACTGGTTGCATAAAATGAAAGGAAGATGATTTAAGATTTGCCTCCGGATTATCTAACACTATTGGGCACTTGCTGTACTGATTCAATATGCAAATATTTCTGAGTAATCTCAGAGCAATACGCTCTGGCATGATGATGTGGTTTTTATACATGCCTAAGCCAATTGCATTTCAATTCAATAACTAGAAACTTGATTTGAATCAGATGATTTGGTGGATAGTATATTTGTTATTTGGATGCCATAGTGCAGCGATTCTCAAAGTGTGGTACGCACGCTCATGGTAGTGGTATGCAAACGAATCAGTAAATTAAATGTTCAAACTGTGCATAATGTTCTAGTGGCTTCAATTTTTTTTTTAATCCGGTATAGTACTGTACATTTGTTAAGAACTGTTCTACTGTATTTAACATTTCACGACAATACATTTGCAGGAGTTTTTCCTTGCGTTAAAAAAAAACAAAACAGGCATTTAATTCTTTTGGTTGCGCTGTGCTCCAATAATCTCCACACAGAATACCACACAGATTATTTTCCACTACTGAGCTAGAATCCAGTCCTCCAAGATAGAAATCTCACATGACCAAACGGGATCTAACAAAAATGAAGAAGAAGAAGCACTACCAGAGATGTTGCGTCGATGTTCCTCCAAGTTTTTCCGAAGGGACCGCAAGCCGGAGTGTTGGAGGATGGTGGTGATGCCAATAAAGACTTGCATTGGTAAATACAGTACTTCTTGTTATCTGGTGAATCCACTCACAGTGCAGTGAAAAAGTATTTGTCCCTGCATCAAATTCTCATTTTGTTGCGTAGTTTCCCCACTTTGCTTAAGATCATCAAACAAATAGAAATATCAGACAAAGATAACCCAAAAAAACATATAATGCCTTTTTTTTTAATGGTGATTCGATTTATTAAAGGGGGAAAAAACTATTCAAAGCTACCTGGCCCTGTGTGAAATTGCCCATTAAACCTAATAACTGGTTGCGCCATCCTCAGGAGCAACAACTGAAATCAAGTGTTTTCTATAACTGCTAATGTGTCTTTTAAATTTCTGTGGTGATATTTTGGCCCAGTCTTCATTACAGAATTGTTTTATGAAGCAACACTTGTAGGTTTTCGAGCATGAACGGCTTTTTTAAGGTCATGCCATCATTTCAATATGATTTGAGTCCGGATTTTGACTACACCACTCCAAAACTTTCATTTTGTTTATTTGTTTTTAAAAAAATCCATTCAGATGTGACGACTTTCTGGAGTTTTTTAAATTGTTGTCCTGCTGCAGAACCCAAGTGCACTTCATCTTGAGATCATGAACTGATGGCCGAACATTATCCTTCAGGATTTTCTGGTAAAAAGAAGAATTCATAACTCCATCACTTACAGCAAGTCGTCCAGGTTTTGAAGCAGTAAAGCAGCCCCAGACCAACACACTACCACCACCATATGTGGAATTGTTGGTGTGATGTTCTCTTTTTGAAAATCTGACAAACATTTCTGCCAGATGTAATGAGGCACACACCTTCCAAAAAGTTAAACCTTCATCTCATCAGTCCGTAGAATATTGTCTCAAAAGTAAGACAAGCCTTTATGTTATTTTTGGTCAGCAGTGGTTTTCACCTTGGAACTCTGCCAAAGATTCCATTTTTCCCCCATTCTCTTTCTTATTGTTGACTCATGAACACTGACCATAACTGAGGCAAGGGAGGCCCTGCTGTTCTTTAGATGTTGTCAAGGGTTTCTTTTTGACCTCCTGGATGAGTGGTTTCAGTGCTCCTGGGGTAATTTTTAATACTAAACCTACTACTAATAATAATAGTAGTAGTATTAATAATAATGAATAGGCTGTACACGATCAGGATTTTTGGGGCCGATCACCAATCAGTGAGTTTAAAAAAACGATAACCGATCACCGATTGGATCACAAGATGGAGCAATGTGTCTATTTAAATGACCTGTTCATTTACTTTATGTACTTGTGTACTTAATTGCTCTAAAAATATATATTTACAATAAATAATGTATCTTTGTACATCTATTTATGCCAGTGAGGCATAGTGACAGATACAACAAATAAATGGTTTTCTATTAGATGGCAAGAAGTACATACAGTAATTAATGTGTCCACTTTTTGTGACATTTTTGTTTCTTGGTGTGCCGTGAGATTTTTCGATTGTAAAATATGTTCCTTGGCTCCATAAGGTTGGAAATCACTGCTCTAGTCAGATCATGTATTCTAATCAGTCAGGTCAAACCAACATTACAACATGACAGAAATAATGGGTGCTAACTTACTGTAATTAAATTACTTTATTTTTAATTAAATTACTTCACTCACACCGAAAAATTAGAGCATGATTCGGCAGAACGGCAGCATGTTTACGTCCAAACGTTCGTGCTAGCAGTAGCTTGCTAGGCTACATAACGTTTTGTTCCCTGCTTGCGAGCCGTATCGTATTAAAAGTACGGGAACATACCTCAAGCATGCCTTAAAGGAACGTCCTCTTCTGTCCTGAGCACCACCAACACACATTTTCCCCCATTTTGTTCTTATAATACAGTCGGCGCGAACCACTCTTGTTGTCGTCGCCACGGTAACGAGTGTATCCGGTCGCATTTGAGTTGACAAGATAAAGCCCACTGATCGTAAAAAACGGGAGGCGGTGGTATCGGAATACAAGATTTTATTACAGTAGTCTGACATAGTGTAATTGTAAAAGAGCAAATGTGTCTTGTAGTCTGATCCAGGCATTATGTGTCGTCTCAGACGTGTTGTCTGTTCCACACCGACGAGGTTATTTATTTTTATTTTTTTTTAATAACTTTATTGGCCGTCAGATATTTGCAGGTCTACGTCAAAAGACATGCCACAAGGCTAAAAATAAACTAGCTTTTGGATTCAAATATACTGTGTACAATGGCGACGCTGAGTAAATGTTTTTTGCAGAGCTGATCAATGACGTCATTGATCCGATTGGCAAATTATGACATTAAAGCCGATTAGTCGATCAGCATAAAATGCTACTTATCGTCCGATACCGATAAGGCCGATAAAAATCGGTGTAAAGTCTAGTCTTGTCAAAATAAATTTATACGCCGGATTTCCAGCACCACACCGGAATACTTTAATCCATAGCATTGAGTCCTCAGAGGCAGTTTGATCTTACTTTATGCGTCCCTGGTCATTTGTGTGTGTCTGAGACGCGGAACGAACATCAATGCACATGGAGTGCCATTCACATGGAGACTCATCATGCAACACAGAGAACCAAATTTCACCCAAATAAAGTCCAGCAAACAAAACGAAAAACAACTATTCAAAAGTCCAACTTCACAAGACAGATACAGTATATAACACGCGCGGATAAACAGTAGAAAGCTTAAGGAAATACCCTTTCACTAAAAGTGCTTCTGTAAAATTAGTATACATTTGCAGAGATGGTGTTTATCACTTCAGGTGAGGCCAGCTCCAATAAACTATCCCAAGCTTAACAGAGGACAAAACAGGTCAGGGTATTATTATTATTTGCATATGTCGTCTGTACTTTATCATCAACTTGTCACATTTTTAAAGTGGGAAGCAAGCATATGGAACCAAAAGCAGGCGAAGGCTGAGAATCGGACAAGGTTCATTAAAGTAATAATGTTTAGCACACAATTACCTGAAAAATTAGATTGCCAGGAAGGAGAGACCACAGTACATACATGCAACATTTTATCATTTTATGGCAAAATTGTGTTAATTCTAATACATGAGTGAAATGGGGAGAAGTACACATTTAATGGAGAAAAGGCTCCTTGCTTTGCTTTGCCGTTACCTATGATGGAAGAGTAGTCTTGGGTTTTTTTGGTGTGTGAGATGGCTTTATATATACTGCAGGGGATGGGCAACTTAAATGATGGCAGGGACCACAGTTTTTTGTCAGTGCAACCAGGGGGCCACATCGGAGAGTGATTTTCTTAGTCGAGTTTTCTCTTACCGCATCCTTTCGCCACGGCATCTCTCTTCCTGCTGATTTTCATCCCGGCCTAACGCCGCCCCACATCTCATCTACTATGGTGGAAAAGCTCTCTGCAGTGCAATGTCTGCTATCTCGTGGGGAATGGTATTATTACAACTTAAAACTGCTCTGTTACGTGAGAGGAAATGTGTATACATTTTTTAAAACCTAATCTAGGGGCCACTCCAAGTGAGGGCGCTGGCCACATTTCTACAACCAAATATTTAAAATCCCCTCCCCCACCAAAAAGAAATTACATTTTAAAAAAAGAATTGTATTTTTCTAAAAATGTAATCAAATCCATGTTCCCTCCTGCTTCCATTCCAAAAATTCCCTTAAAAATAGTCCACCCTAAATTGCCCATCTCTGATATACTGTAATAATCATAGTAGAAATTACAGGTGAACAGTGAGGCCAGATTGCCAGTTCTGCTAAAATGCATACGAATTTCACAGAAGCACTATGACTAAAGGGAATTTCCTTATGCTTTTGGATAGTGGTGGTTTCGAAAGAAACGTGTTTTATTTTTTTTACCTGTAAATTTTTAGTCTGCTGCACAGATCAGAATCAGAATCAGAATCAGAATCATCTTTATTTGCCAAGTATGTCCAAAACACACAAGGAATTTGTCTCCGGTAGTTGGAGCCGCTCTAGTACAACAAACAGTCAATTTACAGAACACTTTGGGGACATAAAGACATTGACAAAAAATCATCTCATCTTTCTTCCTGTACAGTTGATGCCGTAAAAAGATGTGTGGTAAACTGTTCAAGATGATTTGCAGATTAAGGAAAAGATTAAGGAAAAATAAATAAATAAATAAAGCTAACCGTAGCTGTCGTCCCCAGGAACCGTGCTGGGTCTCTAGTCATACTCATTAGCACTCAAGTAGCTAATATGAATCAAGTTTAAGTTGTAATCACTGGTAAAGAATAAGAATAAGAATAAGAATTATAAGAATAAGATTTGAAACAAACGCTATTGCAGTGCTTGACAAATTCATCACACCACCATCCAATATAAGGTTTAAACCACAGTTGCCCTAAATTAACAGCATTGGAAATTACCAAAATAGTTTTTCTGTCTTGGGTAACACCAGACAGCTCTTTAATGGGATAATGTTATGAATGCTAAAATATGATTATCACTCTCAAATAATTTAAACATTTCCTGTTTTCCCCCAAAAATAAAATAATTGTATGGTACATTATTTCTTGATCAAATTGTCAAATTAGAGTTATTTACAAGCTTCAGTGGTTACGCTTAATTAATTTCTGACTTTTCAGAAAAGCCCAGTAAACCAATTAAAATTTGGGTATGAAAAGCTATTCACAAATTCGTCTTTCCTGTTCAAAATAATAAAAGAGAAAAAAAAGTTGGCGGCACGGTGGACGACTGGTTAGAGGGTCTGTCTCACAGTTCTGAGGACCGGGGTTCGATCCCATGCATGGTCAATCCCATGCAATTCAGTTTGCATGTTCTCCCCGTGCCTGAGTGGGTTTTCTCCGGGTACTCCAGTTTCCTCCCACATCCCAAAAACATGCATGGTTAATTGACGTCTCTAAATTGCCCGTAGGTGTGAATGTGAGTGCGAATGGTTTGTTTGTATGTGCCCTGCGATTGGCTGGCAACCAGTTCAGGGTGTACCCCGCCTCCTGCTCGATGATAGCTGGGATAGGCTCCAGCACGCCCCCGACCCTAGTGAGGAGAAGTGGCTCGGAAAATGGATTGATGATATTGAAGTTTGTATTAAAGCACTAAATGACGGATCTTTTCTCATTTTTATCACGTGGACTAACACATTTGTTAAGCAATGTACAACCCCAATTCCAATGAAATTTGGACGTTATGTTAAACATAAATAAAAACAGAATACAATGATTTGCAAATAATGTTCAACCTATATTTAATTGAATACACTACAAAGACAAGCTATTTAATGTTCAAATTGATAAACTTTATTGTTTTTAGCAAATAATCATTAACTTAGAATTTTATGGCTTTAACACATTCCAAAAAAAGCTGGAACAGGTGGTAAAAAAGACTGAGAAAGTTGAGGAATGCTCATCAAACACCTGTTTGGAGCATCCCACAGGTGAACAGGCTAATTGGGAACAGGTGGGTGCCATGATTGGGTATAAAAGGAGCTTCCCTGAATTGCTCAGTCATTCACAAGCAAAGACGGGGCGAGCTTCACCTCTTTGTGATCAAGTGCATGTCAAAATAGTCGAACAGTTTCAGGAGAATGTTCCTCAACGTACAATTGCAAGGAATTTAGGGATTTTCTCATCTAAGATCCATAATATCATCAAAAGTTTGAGAGAATCTGGAGAAATCACTGCATGCCCGTGACCTTCGATCCCTCAGGCGGCACTGCATCAAAAACTGACATCAATGTGTAAAGGATATCACCACATGGGCTCAGGAACACTTCAGAAAACCAATGTCAGTAAATACAGTTCGGCGCTACATCCATAAGTGCAACTTGAACTCTAATATGCAAAGCAAAAGCCATTTATCAACAACACCCAGAAAAGCCGCCGGCTTCTCTGGGCCTGAGCTCATCGAAGTTGGACTGATGCAAAGTGGAAAAGTGTTCTGTGGTCCGACGAGTCCACATTTCAAATTGTTTTGGGAAATTGTTGACGTCATGTCCTCCGGGCCAAAGAGGAAAAGAACCAGTCGTACTGTTATGGACGCAAAGTTCATACGCCAGCGTCTTTGATGGTATGGGGCTGTGTTAATGCCAATGGAATGGGTAACTTACACATCTGTGAAGCCACCATTAATGCTGAACACATGTATGTACCAGCTGAATGCTGGTACATACATGTTTTGGAGAAACAAATGCTGGCATCCAAGCAATGTCTTTTTCATGGACGCCCCTTCTTATTTCAGCAAGACAATGCCAAACCACATTCTGCACGTGTTACCACAGCGTGGCTTTGTAGTAAAAGAGTGCGGGTACGAGAGTGGCCTGCCTGCAGTCCAGACCTGTCTCCCATTGAAAATGTGTGGGGCATTATGAAGCGTAAAATACGACAACGGAGACCTCGGACTGTTGAACAGCTGAAGCTGTACATCAAGCAAGAATGGGAATGAATTCTAGCTATAATGCTTCAACAATTAGTGTCCTCAGTTCCCAAACGTTTATTGAATGTTGTTAAAAGAAAAGGTGATGTATCACAGTGGTAAACATGACCCTATTCGAGCTTTTTTGGAACGTGTTGCAGCCATAAAATTCTAGGTTAATGATTATTTGGTAATAACAATAAAGTTTATTAGTTTGAACATGAAATATCTTGTCTTTGTAGTGTATTCCCTTAAATATAGGTTGAACATGATATGAAAATCATTGTATAATGTTTTTATTTATGTTTAACACAACGCCCCAACTTCATTGGAATTGGGGTTGTATATTATGTTCCGTAAGCAATTTACTGTAAGCAAGTGGGCTTTAAGAGACCCAGTAAACTTGTTGTGAATTAAAAGGTTATTAGTAATACCACGTGTCTCAACATTAAAATAATCCCTAAAAGTGTGTAATGTTGACTGCCTTCTGAATGTTTACTATAGGGTCCAGTTTAAAATAGCTCAATTTAATCTTTGATTATTCACACTTACTCTAAGACAATACAATGTACTATAAAAATTATGTTGATTTTTAAAGTGATTTTAAATGTGTACCTAATTAAATGTTCCTTTCCGCTGGTCAAAGGATGTTTTAAAGCAGCATATTCACGTAGTCACTTTTTTGTTTTTTAGTTTACCCTATTATTTTAATCATTGACTAATTGCAAGACACTATATTTTATATTATACTACTATACTATTATTACTGTATTACCGGGGAAGTTTAGCGTTTAGATCCAAAAAGGGCTTGAGGATTGCATAGTTCAGGAACATGTAACAGTGAACTGACACTTCAAGTAGGAAGTGTTGTGACACTATCTAATCATTGCCCCAAAGGTGTCTGATATTCTCTTGAAATACATTTGTACAACATATGCGTTGACAGAGACACACCCAAATACCAACAAGTCCTTGCACACGTACTGACGTCATGTGCTAGAGTGCCTGCTGTGTTGTCATGTGAATATAGCCAATAGCTACAGTGGGCCCTGTTGAAAAATATTTCCACTTCATCCCTACATAGAAAATAATATAAAGGATAGCTTTCACAAGAACTGAACTGCTCTGGGTTGTATAGATTAACAAAATACAAAATAAAAAATGTAAATAAGTAACCTGTGAGAGGTCCAGAAGGTCCGATAAGAAAGATTAGATCTCGATTCAGTGAGTGTGTGTAGCACGTGGGCAGAAACTTGCTGTGGCAAAGTGAATGATGGCTGCATTGATCTCCAGCGCATGTTTAATAGCCTTGTCATGTCAATTTAGCACCTCAGGAACACTTGCTTTGGAGCTAATCAATATCAAACTCTGGCACTCGGCAATAGACATGTAGAGAGAGAAAAATAGGAGGGAGAAAAAGGGTGTATAAAGACAGCACAAGGGAAAAAAAAGCCTAAACAAAAGGTAATAGGGGAATTTACACAACACTTTTTTCAATGCAAAGCAACTGGTTTCAATTCAAATCCAATTTGGACTGATTTAAGGAGCGAGTCTCTTTTTTCACAAAACAAAATTATTATTCATTATTTGTATGGTTGTGGAATACAAACTTTAAGTTTCGGTCCTGATTTACTTTACCATAGTCTCACAAAATGACTTTTCACAAATTTAAATTTGTTGCATTGCCACTTTTTCTGAAATTATCCTTTTATCAGGTTTGCTAGATAATTCGGGTCGAGAATGGTTTTTCAAGCTATTTTACTTATTATTGCAGTTGAAATAGATGGATATCTCATTAATATTCAACATGTAAATAAGCTTCGCTCTGATTGGATCACTTATCTTCTCCATTTAAATACGGAAACCAACTTCACTCTGATTGGCCGTTGGCGATATCTCGCCAGCCAAGGGATAGCAAGGGATTCTTCGATATGGGTTCTTATTATCATTGTGGAGAAGAATTCACTTCACCAAGAATTGGATTGTTCGCCCACTAATAAGGAACGTGAGCGGCTCCTCACAACCCCACAGAGGAGGGGATGTGGGTGAAATAAAAGAGAGGAGGATATTTTGAGAGCATGGTGCTGCGCACCCAATCAATCAATTCAATGTAACCTGCTCGCGGCATTCATCGCCTGTGCACATTTTGGCCACGATGACCGCAAGCGTCGCTATTTAACCCTCAGTTACATTACGAATTATAGATATAGTTCAGTATTGTTGTAAACCACAACACATGTATGCTTTTATGTACTGTATTTGTGTGGCTTGGCGGCGGCTGCCTGGCTGATCGCTCGCTCAAAACCCAGAAATGCACTTCCAGCAGTGTGTCAAAGGTTATGTTTACAAAGTCATCTGCCACAAAATGGGCCTGAACAGATCACAATTCTGGTTCTGAAATGTTTAGGAATTTCTCCCACAATAAAGCTATTTATTCCTCAACGCCTCTGAGTTTTGTTCAGGTGACGCAAAGTTTCATCTTTGCATAAGATGTGTTGTTGGTCAACCAGTTTTCGTGAGCAACCACTGAGTGAGCGAAACTATGTCACAACGTCGGCAATTTCAAATCCACCCATCTAGCAAGTGGTTTGATATTCAAAGGCTGCATTCAATCGACAACAGCATACAGTAGATCTCAAACTTACACCAGGTCATAGACTTACTTTGACCTAGGTTATATATAAAACAGTGGAAAATGTAAGATTTTGATGTTCTTTAACCACAGAAATTGACTTTGTCAGAAACAGGAAACTCAAGTTAAGGATACCAGTAAACCAGGTTTGGTGTAGCATAAAATCAATTTTCATAACATCATGTGACAACTAATAAGTAATTATTTTTTTTCTGATGAAAGCAAACCCAGCACTTTTACTTCAGCAGTTAAATTGTTGTACGGTTTTTATCCCTTTGGATGTACTGTAAGAAATTGAATACATAACACGTTTACCTTGCATCTGTCAAACCTTGGGTTTGACTAACTTGTTAAGAGTGGTGTTTGAGTGAATCTGTTGAGCGTGACTGACCGGTCACAGGAGCACGCCACAAGGAGGCTGAGCAGGTTGTAGATGATGAATGTGAAGATGACGGCGGTGATAGTACCACGTGGAATGGAGTAGCTTGGATTCTTGAGGTCACCTTGGAGATGGGTCAAGTGCATTCCTTAGGTCAGTCTGTATACAGGCTGTCCATTTACACAAACCCGTGCACATGCAGTTCAAATACCTGACATGTTGGACCCCGCCATGATGCCAGTGCAACCATTAAACATCACAGCAAAAACAGTGGCAAAGGTCATCAAATTTCCTGTCGTGTAGTCCACAGTGTAGTCAGCTGTGTGAAGAGATAAGAACAGGTAGTAAGTTGTTGAAGTTGTTCTTAAAGCATTCATCTTCAATCAGCAAGGTCAATGATATCTGTTGACATATTTTCACAATACAGGTTGTACATTTAAAGTGAAAGACAGGTGAAATGGAAACTCATAGCCTCCTTTGAATTTATGACAACTAAACAGTATTCAGACTTACAACTTGATGACTTGATATGTAAGAGTAAAATTAATATTTTGGCAACCAGGTCGCTTTCATCAATGGTCATTCACATTCTTAGTGAGAAATTGGGGATGATCCAAAAGCAATAAAATGCTTCATAAAGAGCAGTCACAGCTTTTGAACATGTATGTACATAAAATTAAGTTCAAACCAGATTTGTTACAAGGAACTAAAAGTTTAAAATGTGATTTTCCATGTCAATTTAAAGGTCCCGTATTAAGGCTATTTAGACTTCCATAGAGTGACTCTCTAACATGGAATTAGTATAAGTGTCAATTTATTTATTTTTAAAAACACCTTGGTTTTGTCATACGTTTGTCCAGAAAAGGCCACTCTGACACCTACTTCTGTTTGACCCAGTTTTGTATCTGCCTTGTCCATATTTGGCTAAGACCGCCCCCCCTTTCCTCTGATTGGTTGCCTCCGTGTAAAAGACCCACTTGTGAGACCACACATTTGTTATGTTGACAGCACTGGCTCAGGAGTGGAAAGGGAAAGCGGAGAGCTCTGCTCGTGACGCAGATAAACTCGAGAAATTCAATTGACCTGATTTCAAGCCTTTCAGTAGAAAAACGTCTGGAGCTCAGTAATGCTTGGACGATTTTAATTAATCTTTCACGTTTACTGAGGCACCATAGAGACAATAACACATCCCACATACTAGAAAAAGTTGGTTTGGCAAAATATGTCCCCTTAAAACTGCTGCAAAATGCCCAGTCTGGATGAAATCTGTCCAAGTCATCGATACTGCTGAACATGCATACAAATCGCCAATAAAATGTAAAGCTTTTCAGATTTGACAGAAATTATATTTTCATAACCCTTCCAAATAACTAACCATTAAACAATTGCTTCACGGTTTTTGCACATGGAAATACATTTTTTTCAAACGATTGATTTGACAACATAATATGTGACTGCGGTAAAACATACTTTTTTTTTTAATCAGCCTTACCCCACAGGTTCCCTAGAAGGGTGTCCAACTTGAAGCCGGTAAAGTTTGCTGTGGTGGGACCCGTTCCATTTACAGTAGGGATGGAGTCGGCAGAACTGGGCAGAACGATGGTGTGAGGATGTACAGCAAAGAAGCTGATGAAGATTGTGCCGAGGACAAACATGACCACTAAGAAGGTGAGGAAAGTGGCCTTGGCATAGATGTGAGCACCGACCATGCACACAAGCATACAAAGAAGGGCGATGACTGTGGCGTAGAGCATAGACCACCAATAGCCTGATTGCAGAACCTGGTAAGAAGATGTGGCTAGTGCCCCATCTAAGGGAGGATCAGAAACCATGTTTTACAAAATGAAGGGGGTTACATGACACAGTGATTATTAATGCACATAGTTTATAAAATAATACAATCATGATCAGACAAATGCTTCATTTCACAAATAAATCCTAAAATGACAACTCATGTCATGTGTCATGTTATCCATTAGAACTCTCAGTATTATAAATACAAAGAACATTTAGAAACCAATTTAAGGAAACCTGGTATTTTTCAACTTGACTGTATTCGACCAGTTAAGGTGAAACTTACCCTCTGGCACTCCAAAGGTGGCAATAACAGCTTCAACTAAACCCAGCACATAAAGAGCACAAGCACACACATTAGCCAAGAAGAACATGATTCCGATACTACCACCAAATTCTGGGCCCAACGCTCGGCTGATCATATCTGAGGAATGTTCAGGAAAGGTAGCTTGGGAAAGGATAAAATCAATTTAAAAAATTGCCACCAATAAACGTATAGCCCACTGACAGTAGGGTTGGGCATTGTTTGAATTTTAGCAATTCTGGTCCCAATTCTGGTTCCTTATTTCGATTTCGGTTCCAAACGATTCTCGATTCTTATTCTTTTAGGGAAGCAGCATAGACTAAAATAAACAATTGACTCTGGGTTCTTTATAACCAGTATCAATATCAAACCTATGAACTAAAAGGCAATGTGTGTGGAACTAACCCAATTGACTTAATATCTATTAATTAATGTTTCAGCTAAAAGTTAAATATAGCATTGTTAAATTGTCATTTGGGACTGTTTTATCACAGTCAAATGGTTTATATGTGCAAGTTTTAACTTGACTTCCTGTTTTAAGACTGTAGCCTTTTATTTTGAAGGGTACGCACCGGAACTCGGCATTTTGGCACTAAAATTAACTTCACACGGCACAGGTGATTCTTTTTATTTAATTTTTTAAATAAAAAAAATATATAACGTTGATTCCTTTCCTTACCCACCGATGAGGCACAAGATTAGTGTTTGTGATACTGTGAGACAAATTTTATGTGAATTTTGTCCCAATTCATTGTGATGAAAAGTTGCTACGGTGAAGTTTTGGCTCAATGTTAAGCTTTTTTTTCTGTCATCAGCACTTGGTTTGAAAACCATCAGTGCAAAAGTGCAACCAACCATTCACCTTGTTAGCTGCCTTAATGTTAGCATCAGAGATAGGTGGAATAGCCAAATATTGAACTCAAGTAGGAGTACTGTTAGTTTAGAATAATATGACTCAAGTAAAAGTAAAAAGTAGTCATCCAAAAATGTACTTGAGTAAGAGTAGGAAAGTACTCAATGAAAAAACTACAAGTAAAAAGTAACTTGGGAGTAACTTCTCTTTTTTTTTTTTTTCATCAGAGCATGAACATCAAATAAAATAAAAAAATAACATCTGCCACCATTTCAATTTTAAACTGCCCAAAAAACAATAACACATGCATTAGTCCCAACAGAAACATTATTTGGTTTATTCACTTAAATGACTTCATGGAGAAGCTGCTTGCTGACCAGACTGAGTGATTGTGTGTGCGACACCATATGATAAGGCTAATTTGCCATGTCACTGCCAAAACAACAATAAAAACATCTGCAACTTACCGCAAGGTTTTTTCTCAAGTTAGAAGTGGGCTGAAATATCCAAGTTTGGGCAGTCACAATTTAAGAGCTGCATGACAAAGCTGTTGTTTTTTAGAGTCTGGAAAGTAAACACACTTGTGCGGCTGTTTTTCTTTTCCCCTAAAATTTGTCATTTTGATTGGCTCGCGAAGGCTATGCGCGCGGTCATGTGACTGCCTAGTGTCGTCTGATTGGCGCAACGGGCACCCTAGGCGAAAGTCGAAGATGAAGTCTAAAAATAGACGCGTACACGCAGGAATGGATAGATAAAAATAGTGAACGGGAATGTTGATCATTGTAACGGGGAAAAAGTATCGATCCTTCTTCACATAAATAAATACTCAAGTAAAAGTAAAAAGTACAGTGCATTTAAAGTACTCTGACAAGTACAGTTTATGGAAAATGTTACTTGAGTAAATGTAACGGTGTAAATGTAGCGTGTTACTACCTACCTCTGGTTAGCTTAGACCTATTTTATTGTTTCACTCACTCAACTGACTGAGAGTTGACTTCACTGAAGCTCTGCGCGGTGTAGGTTGAGGCTCGGAGCGCGTCAGATGCTCCACAGCCTCCTCTGCACAATCTAATCTTACTCCAAGTGTTGCACTGAGGCGAGTGACCATTCATTTTAACAAAGTTAAGACACACTCTTGTTCGCCGTTGCCGCCGTTGGGCATGAGCATGTCTTCATGCGCGTTCTTCTTCATTGGTTTTTGCCGCTTCTTTGTTGGTTTTCACCACTTCTTCTTCGGGGTTGGCAGACCAGACATCGAAACTGGGAACCGACATTTTTTTATTTGAATGATTCCGGGAGAACCAGAACATTAGTCCCGGTTCTAATCGGTTCTCGATGCCCAACCCTAATTGACAGTGATAAAGACAAAAATGTATTTTAAACAAATCAAACAGCCAACTGAGGTTTTCCACATACCCCTGTGGCCAAAGTGTTTGTCTTGGGCAGGGGAACTGCTGGGTGCTCTCAATCCTGCTGCATATGAAGTTTATTGAGATTCCTTTGACTGTGATTTGGTGTTACATAAATGCAAGTGGACATGCAATTAAGTCGCTTAAATATACAACCCCAATTCCAATGAAGTTGGGACGTTGTGTTAAACATAAATACAAACAGAATACAATGATTTGCAAATCATGTTTGACCGATATGTAATTGAATACACTACAAAGACAAGATATTTAATGTGACATGATATTTAAACGTTTGGGAAATTAGGACACTAATTGTTGAAGCTTTGTAGCTGGAATTCATTCCCATTCTTGCTTGATGTACAGCTTCAGCAGTACATCAAACAGGTGTTTGATGAGCATTCCTCAACTGTCTCAGTCTTTTTTGCCAACTGTCCCAGCTTTTTTGGAACGTGTTGCAGCCATAAAATTCTAAGTTAATGATTATTTGCTAAAGATAATAAGGTTTATCAGTTTGAACATTAAATATCTTGTCTTTTGTGTATTCAATTAAATATAGGTTGAACATAATTTGCAAATCATTGTATTCTGTTTTTATTTATGTTTAAGACAACATCCCAACTTCATTGGAATTGGGGTTGTAATTCACAAGATGTAAAGTGCAGTTTTCACATAAATTTAATCTGTCCAAGAGGATACAATAGGCCCCCCCAGCATCTAGGGCTCCATTTGTGGAGATGGCACATACTGACAAAACAGTCATGCAGATTATGAAGTAGGCCACAATAAACATGGCAATTCCTTGGTACAGTCCAGACTGGCCAACCAAGAAACCTGCAGGAAAAAAAATTATTATGTTAAAGGCCATCAGGGTTTATCACTGACTTAACTGAAAGGCAGTTTGGCCAGTGTGAATGAATAGATATAATAGATAGATAGATAGATAGATAGATAGATAGATAGATAGATAGATAGATAGATAGATAGATAGATAGATAGATAGACAGACAGACAGACAGACAGACAGACAGACAGACAGACAGACAGACAGACAGACAGACAGACAGACAGACAGACAGACAGACAGACAGACAGACAGACAGACCGACAGACAGACCGATCGATCGATCGATCGATAGATAGATAGAGGCATGGAATAATGTTCTATTATTAAACTATCCATTGAGACAAAAGTGCAAGCCTGATACATTGCATATTTTAGAGAATGTAATTGAATGTCATTTCACGAAAAACAAAGTAACCCTATTAGAGCACAGCATAAGGGCAGCACAAAAATGGGCTGCTACAGCGAAGTGGAGACTGTGGGGTATAAAACTGCAGAATCCAATTGGTCATGCATTATTTCTAGTACCTTGTAGTACATGCTATTGTCAATGCTCTCAAATTTACTGTGTGCATTTACTTTGTTCACATTATTATTTTATATTTGTAAATTTTAGAAAGGTACTCAGAAGAGAGCAGACCTCCACCAAGACAAAATTATTCTTGAACAAAGAATCTAGAAGTTTTAAGAATTTCCCAAAATATCTGTTGGTATGCACAAAGTAGATACTGAATCTAAAGCAAGTGTGTTGTATTGTATTGGTCCATGATGAAAATCTTGAGTATTCATGACCAGCAGCTCCTCAGCATATTTGCATGTGACAATTAGTTTATAATACAATACTGCATTTCTTCAATTTTCCTGATTTGTGTCTTATTTTGAGTATTTTTTTATTAGCATTGTGCAAGTTGAACTTTATCATTCAACTGACGAGAGGAAGGATATCATCTTTATGCCACATGATTGGGTTGGGCATGATAAAGTCCTCTGTGAACGACCAGGCAGAAATGTACCAACATTGGGACGGGGGCTTATGGCCCTTATCACTCAAAAAGAATACATAACACAGTTCCTCAGCTAAATACAATTATCATAGTATTCTTTCTTCAAGCAGCTCCACAAAGTTAAATAAAGTCGGAAATTATATTCTATCCTGGATAGTGTAGTAGAGTCTGGATTAGACTGTACCATTTGCATAATGGAGAGGGGAGATTTATTGGTTTGAGTGAAAAACGTTTTCAAATGTTTTTATTCCTATGTGCACCAAAACTTGCTCTCCACATGACACATATCCATAAAGTCTCCAAGGGTAGTTTTTTTTATTTTTATTTTTTTGTAAAAAATAAATAAATAAATAAATACCACTCGCTTTTGTGCTTTTTTTATTGGTGGCGGTAATAACAAGTGTGATTATTGAAAAATAAATAATAATCATAAAAATAATAATAATCATCATCATAGTATAATAATAACAGACAGAAGCTCCACAGCAGGATGATGTTTGAAACATATCCTAACTTTCAGTTCAACAATAAAACTATTGTTAATCGAAGTCGGCATATTAGTGTGAGCGAACAGTCTCAACTTGTACACACACAAATGTGACTGTGTGTGTGTGTGTGTGTGTGTGTGCGTGTGTGTGTGTTTCTCTATGTGCGTGTGCCGATTCAAGCATATGTATGTACACCACAGCAGCTGACGTCTCACGAGACTTGGGTGTGGGTAAAAATACCGGTGGTGGAACTAAGAGATTTAACACAGAATATCAACACTCAAAGAACCGATATGAACGTGAAGCTCAGTCCTAGTGTGTCATGGTTGTCTGAGCTTTTTCAAATTCAAAACTGTGAGACAGACGTGCAATCTACAAGGCCACCCCACTGTCATATTTTCACTTGGATGAAATACTAAAGGCGGTACACTGATGGGGTGGTTAGCACATCTGCCTCACAGTTCGGAGGTTTACTGTTTGAATCCAGGCTCTGGCCTTCCTTTGTGGAGTTTGCACGTTCTCCTGTGCTAGTGTGGGTTTTCTCCGGGTACTACAGCTTCCTCCCACATTCCAAAAACATGCATCTTAGGTTCACTGAAGACTAAATTTTCCTGAGGTGTGAATGTTAGTGTCAATGGTTGTTATGTGTGCCCTGCGATTGGGTAGTGACCAGTCCAGGGTGCACCAAGCCTCTCGCCCCCAAGTCAACATAGGCTCTAGCTCACCCACAACCCTAATAAGCATAAGTGATACAGACAATAGATGAATTAAATAACAAGGGTGTGTCTATTTTTATATTCCCAAAGATCAAGTACACGTCCAATGTACTACAACGTGAAAAAAAAGGAACAATTTTACCGTATTAAACCAGACACGATACACACACTAACAGGGCCCAACTCGTAACAGGAAGTACAAGTGTAATGTTAGTTCCCATCCAGATCCTCACGATATTTTGTGAACACCTGCAACTTATGAAGTTATAAATATATATACGGAATGTTCATATGCATGTGTGTGTGTGTGTGTGTGTGTGTGTGTGTGTGTGTGTGTGTGTGTGTGTGTGTGTGTGTGTGTGTGTGTGTGTACCATTGGCTTCCTATATCACTACTATTATACAAGTCTGATCTGTTCTCAGAATTAGGGGCGTAGCCTGATAAATTCGTTACTTCTTCCCACTCCTTGAATTGGTGCTTTGTTTTTTTATTTGTGTCATTTTCTCAATAGACTATCTTGTGTTGATTTTTTATTTCATTGTTTGTATCTATTCAAAAGGACTTTGGAATATATATATATATATATATATATATATATATGTTGCGGTCTACCGCGTGAATCAAAAGTAGTTTAGAACTTCAAAATAAGAGTATGCGCAATTAGATATAATCACGAATAACAATGCTTGGATAGCCATCGAGACTCACCGATTCTCAGAAATACAACCACGCTGAACATTGACAGCAAGGTTGGGATGACCACACCGAAGAAGGTGGACAGTTTTTTCGGTTGACTCGAGTGGGAGAACCGGCGCCGGGTGACCGGATGCTCCTCTGGCACCTGGCCGGACGGAGATGCCCACTGCTCGGATTCATTGACGCTGGTGGAGAGGCGGTAGTGGAGAAGAGGGGTCCGTTCTGTCATCTTGAAACTAGACAAGCGTCGCTATTTCGCGTTTTTTCTTCTTCTGGATATCCCAATTATTTTTTCTTTTACGAATGGCACCTCTATAAACTTAGGAAAGTTAATCAGTGACACGTCCTGGTCACCGCAGAATCGAAAAAACGTTTCCTGGCTAAAAACATAGCAACGCCGGAAATAAGTGTTTGATGTGAGCAAAAAAATACAAATGAGAGCGTTCGCTAAGTTGAGCGAACGTTTAAAAAAGTTTTAAAAGTCGGATATAAGTGCATAAAGGTCCCCATGATGGTGAATTTCTCTGCAAATCCATGCGTGAGCTATCATGTGACGCACAAACATCAAGTCACACCATTCGCATGTATTTCCGGGTCTGCTATTCAAATTAAAAAACAAACTAATCCTGTAATAACCATTAAACTTGATTGTGATTGTGGCAGGAAACAGTAAAACTATTGTGTTTGCTAATTTTTAAACTCCTGTACTTTCATTAACAACGTGGTTAGTAAATCAAATTGTACAGAATCAAGTAAAACACAATTTCCGTTATGATTGCGCTATATGTATAACGCTTGACGAGAGGGTTTCAATCTTTCTGCAGCTCGTTGATTAAAATCGCATGAGCTCTTCTGTTCTGAGTCCTGACCAATCACAACACTGTATTTTGCCCAGACGCACCAGCTTCCTGGTAAGAAACATAAGAGAAAAGATATTTGTAATAAAACGCTAACATTTGTTTTTGGGGTAAATCCATGCCTCTGCTGATTTTGCATTCGGGGAAACTTGGGTAGTAACCCATCAGATCCACCAGGCGCCACTGGGGAGAAAAAGCTTTTCTTTCCAACGGGTATACAGTCAGTAGGCGACACACAAATAAATGATCGAACCAAAATACCGACTTTAAGTATTTGAATTGGATGACGTTTTCCCACAAGTTCATTAGGTATGTCTAATGCAAGATTCCCATTTAAGTACATGCCATTTAATTATTCTTACCCAGTCTTGGGGAGTCAAAATTATTATTATTATTAATTATTACTATCTATCTATCTATCTATCTATCTATCTATCTATCTATCTATCTATCTATCTATCTATCTATCTATCTGTCTATCTGTCTGTCTGTCTGTCTGTCTGTCTGTCTGTCTGTCCGTCCGTCCGCCTAGCCGTCCCTCGGTCCATCCATCTGTCGATCAATCTATATCTGCAGCACGATGAGCAAGTGGTTAGCACGTTTGCTTTACAGTTGGGTTTTGGATTTGTATTCCATGTGCTTCGGCTTCATCCCGCTTTCCAAAACCATGTACAGTTCTTATATTTTATACATATGTTTTTCAGTTCTTATACGTTGTTATATTTTCGCATAGTTCCCCTACTTTAATTTTTACGGCCATCAAACAAATGTAGATACTGTATCAGACAAATATGACACAAGTGAACTGAAAATGCTGTTTTTAAATGGTGATTTCATTGATTAAGGAAAAAAACTATTCAAGTTACCTTGCCCTGGGTGAAAAGTAATTGCCCCCTTAACCCAATAACTGGTTGGGCCATCCTCAGCAGCAATAACTGAAATCCAGCATTTTCAGATTAAAGTCTGGACTTTGACCTTCATTTTGTTTTTTTAAGCCATTCAGAAGTTAACTTGCTGGTGTGTTTTTGATCGTTATCATGCTGCAGAATTCAAGTGCGCTTGAGCTTGAGGTTACAAACTGATGGCTGAACATCCTCCTTCAGGATTATCTGTTAAAGAGCAGAATTCACTTTTCCATCAATCACAGGAGGTTGTCCAGGTCCTGAAGGACCAAGCAAAGTAGCCCAAGACAGTCGCACTACCACCACCATGTTTGAATGGGTATGATGTTCTTTTTCTAAAATGCTGTGCTACATGTACGCCAAAAGTAACAAGACACACACCTTCCAAAAAGCTCAACTTTCATCTCGTCAGTCCACATAATATTCTCCCAAAATCTTTGTTATTGTCAGATGTGTTAAATTTTCTGTTAAAGACCAGAATTCATGATTCCATCAATCGCAGGAAGTTGTCCAGGTCCTGAATGGGAAAAGCAGCCCAAGACATCACACTACCACCACCATGTTTGACTGGTGGTATGGTGTTCTTTTTCTGGAATGCTGTTCTACGTTTATGCCATATGTAAGGAGACACACACACGCCGAAAAGCTCAACTTTCATCTCGTCAGTCTATAATATCCTCCCAAATGTCTTGGGAATTATTGAGATGTTTTAGCATAAATAAGATAAGCTTTGCCTGCCTTGGCCTCGCTTAACTTGTCCTGACCTGCCTTGGCTTGGCCTGCCTTGGTCTGGCCTGTCCTGGCTTGGCCTGGGTTGGCTTGGCTTGGCCTGTCTTGGCCTGGCTTGCCTTGGCCTGGCTTAACTTGGGCTGGCCATCCTTGCCTTAGCCTGGCCTGGCCTGCCTTGGCTTGGCCTGCCTTTGTCTGACCTGTCTTGGCCTGGCTTGCCTTGGCTTGGCCTGCCTTTGCTTGGCTTGGCCTGCCTTGGTTTGATTTGGCCTGGCCTGCATTGGCCTGGCTTGGCTTGGCTTGACCTGCCTTGGCCTGGCTTTGCTTGGCCTGGCTTGGCCTTTCTTGGCTTGGCTTGGCCTGGCCTGACCTGCCTTGGGTTGGCCTGCCTTGGCTTGGCCTGCCTTGGCTTGGCTTGGCCTGCCTTGGCTTCGCTTGGCCTGCCTTGGCTTCACTTGGCCTGCCTTGGCTTCGCTTGGCCTGCCTTGCTTTGGCCTGTCTTAACTTGGCCTGGCCAGCCTTGACTTGGCCTCCCTTGGCCTGGCCTGACTTGGCTTGTCCTGCCGTGGCTTGACTTGGCCTGTCCTGCCTTGGCCTGGCCTGCCTCGGGTTGGCCTGCCTTGGCTTGGCCTGCCTTGGCTTCACTTGGCTTGGCCTGCCTTGCTCTGGCTTAACTTGGCCTGGCCAGCCTTGACTTGGCTTGGCCTGCCCTGGCCTGCCTCGGGTTGGCCTGCCTTGGCTTCGCTTGGCCTGCCTTGGCTTGGCCTGCCTTGCCTTGGCCTGGCTTAATTTGGCCTGGCCTGCCTTGGCTTGGCTTGGCCTGCTGTGGCTTGACTTGGCCTGTCCTGCATTGGCCTGGCTTAACTTGGGCTAATCAGCCTTGCCTTGGCTTGGCCTGCCTTGGCCTGGCATGCCTTGGCTTGGCCTGCCTTGGTTTGACCTGTCTTGGCTTGGCCTGGCCTGGCCTGGCTTGACTTGGCCTGCCTTGGCTTAGCTTGGCCTGGCCTGGCCTGCCTCGGGTTGGCCTGTCTTGGCTTGGCCTGCCTTGGCTTCGCTTGGCCTGCCTTGGCTTGGCCTGCCTTGCCTTGGCCTGGCTTAACTTGTCCTGGCCAGCCTTGGCCTGGCCAGCCTTGGCCTGGCCTGACTTGGTGTGGCTTAGCTTGGCCTGCCTTGGCTTGGCCTGCCCTGGCTTTGCCTGGCCTGCCTTGGCCTGGCCTGCCTTGCACTTGCTTGGCCTGGCCTGCCTTGCACTTGCTTGGCCTGGCTTGGCGTTGCTTTGCTTAGCCTGCCTTGGCGTGGCTTGGCTTGGCTGGGCCTGCCTTGTCCTGCTTTGGCCTGGCCTGGGTTTGCCTGGCTTGCCTGACTTGGCCTGGCCTGGCTCTGCCAGCCTTGTCTTGGCTTGGCCTGGATTCGCTTGGCCCACCTTGGCTTGGCCTGCCTTGGCTTGGCTTGGCTTTGCTTGGCCTGCCTTGGCTTTGCTTGGCTTGGCTTGGCTTGCCTGGCTTGGCCTAACTGTAGAATGTATATGCCACTCATATCATGTTGTCTTGTAGGATGATCTGTGTGTGAACACTGAATACACGGCTGGCCTCTTTAGTATAATGTGAAAAAAAGTTGCATTGCAATTTAAATAGATGAGTACATGCGCACAAACATTTTATTCACGCAAGAGGTCTTTGCAACACAAGCTTGTATGGCTGTGCTTTTCTATGGGAAGAGCCGTTACCGTGGCAACACCAAGCAGTAAGTGCCTTTTCAAAGGCTGGGCCGCTCTGTCACGAACACCCCCTTTTTTCTCTTTTATCAGCTCTCAAACCATTCTCCATAATGCAGCTGCAGCAGTCATTTGGGACACAACAGAGTTGGCACAACATGGGGACTTTCGTCTTTATATGCTTCAAGCTGTCAGTGTGATTTAAGTCTTTTGGAGAAAAGTGAATTTTGTCATTTTTACTGCCGCAGGATATCCCTACACACCACAGCATCTGCATTTAGGCAGATGTCTTCTGAACAACAGGATGGGAAACTGTTTACCGATGCCTGAGGCCTTGCTTTCTGAAGAGCATAATTGGATACAGACAGTCACGCTTTCACACAGTAAATGGAATTATTGTATTTATTTCATGTTATTGCTTTTTTCTCATAAATTCAAAGTCAACTCAAATGACAAACATCAGATGTGAACAAAAAAAATTCCATCCTAGCGCTTTCGACCGAAGAAGAAATTAGGGAGTCCAAAAGGAAATGGTAAAGCATTTGTTGAAGCATCAAAATGTCAGAACTGACCTTTTGTCCCAGAGAAAAGAAATGTATTGACAGGGATAAAAACAAATGCACTGAGCGGTTGCATGACTTCTCCAGATGTCCTGCTTGTAACAGAGACAATGACGAGACCCTGATTCTGCCATGTTCTCATACCATGTGTATTCACTGTATATCAATGGAAGGGGAGAAGAGGTCCGGTCAATCTCCTCGCTGTGGTCCGAGCCCACGTGTCTGCTCTGTGTTGTGTCCATTGTGTCTGTATGATGTGGAGCTGCCATGTAGGACATGGTCCACTGCGCTATCCTGTCTCCCAAAATATCCTACTCTTAAGTCTGAATGTGTCAGCCAGGAGACTGGCAGATGCGATGGAGCATCTGAACCACACCAACCACCACCACGTATGCAGGTAAGAGATGTCACTGTCATGAATTAGTTTAAGCATATGTAATATAGTATCTGCATTAATTACTGTCAAAAATTCTTCCAGTTCCACTGTCAAATTCAGGTGGACGCCTACGCCGTGACTGCATATGAAGAGAGAGCACAATGTGAGTTTATTTACATGTATGCATCTCATTTTATGAGAGCCAATGCAAGAGCTGCCTCAAAAAGTCTGCCTTTACTGTACAAAGACAGCCCAGCCTCATTTACATTCACTGGGTGTCACTTTTCATACCGAATAGGTTTAGGGCCATGTTTTTATTTACAATTGAACCTCTGGAGTTGAATGCCCCTGAAGTTGTGTAAATCAAACCAAAATTTTGAGGAAAATGCCTTTAAAAATTGCACAAAAGATGCACAAATTTCAATTCGGTCGTCAACTTCTTTATACAACCGTGTAACAGTAACAGTCAACAGTTTCTTTTCTTTTTTTCCCCTTTTTTTTCCAGTTCAATCAGCCAGATTTAATTTTACTGAAGCGATGTAACAGGTCCCAATAAGTTGTGCCAGCTTTGCATTGAAGGAGTAGGGCAGGTGGTACTGGTTCTGTTCTTTCTTTTCAATGTGTATTCTAGACGTTTTAACACATATTAGCTATTCAATTATATTAAAGGGGTGCAGTTCAGGTTTTCTAATAAATCACAAATAATTTTTGTTGTCTGTGTGATTTAGAACATTTCTGTTTAAATTCTAAAAAATACACCCATACTTCAGACAGTGAAGGAGTAGTTTTCCATTTTTTCGTAAAAATTGACCACAGAACATTAGCAAGATGCAACTCAGAGGCAACTCAACTCTATCAAAATGTCTTTCTTTTTTGTTTTTATTTCAAGACGTCTTGCTTAAGCAGCAGCACCAACATGTAAAATTGTATAGAAGGATGAATGTGATAGAACAGAATGTCCTCAGCAGTTGTAAAATCAACGGAAGTGCAGAAAAACGTTTTAAGTAATGTAAGTCATTGACTGGTGACCAGTCCGGGGTGTACCCCGCCTCTCACCCAGTCACCTCGGATGGCCCCAGTTGTCCGGGGCCTGAATGAGGACGAGCGCTATAGAGAATGGATTGACAGTAAGTTAACAGCTATCAACAAGACTATAATATTGTTACTACTGCTGGTGGTTACAATGAATGTGATAGATCGGTTATCGATGCTTATAAATTCAGATTATTTTTTTTTGAATACATAGTGTTTTACAATTAGGCGGCACGGTGGACGACTGGTTAGAGCGTCAGCCTCACAGTTCTGTGGTGCGGGGTTCAATCCCCGTCCCCGCCTGTGTGGAGTTTGCATGTTCTTCCCGTGCATGCGTGGGTTTTCTCGGGGCACCCCGGTTTCCTCCCACATCCCAAAAACATGCATTAATTGGAGACTGTAAATTGCCCGTAGGTGTGACTGTGAGTGCAAATGGTTGTTTGTTTCTATGTGCCCTGTGATTGGCTGGCAACCAGTTCAGGGTGTACCCCGCCTCCTGCCCGATGACAGCTGGGATAGGCTCCAGCACGCCCGCGACCCTAGTGAGGAGAAACGGCTCAGAAAATGGATGGAAAATCATCTTTATTTGCCAAGTATGTCCAAAACACACAAGGAATTTGTCTCCGGTCTTTGTGTCTATGTGATTGGCTGGCGACCAGTCCACGGTGTGTACCCTGCCTCTGCCCACTTAGCTGGGATAGGCTCCAGCTCACGTGTGACCCTAATGAGGACAACCACTGTCGAAAACAAACGGATGAATGAATGACTTTACCATTGATTGTGGAAACAATTCGTGTTGTTGATAATATATCCAGGCTCCAGTGCTTGCAGTTTCACCGTATCACCAGCTGAGGGCAATATAGAACTACATGAGGAGGCGATGGAGCAGTCTGTTTTTGGTAAGTAATCATCATTGAGATTCCCAAACGTAGACTAGATGTATGTATGTGGATGTTCAGCCTGCTGTCATTCTCTCTTTTTTTAAGGTTTAAAATTTGCTCTGGATCAAGCAACAGCCCCCCCTTCGCTCCTTCTTTCCAACTCCTTCCTCACTGTTACTTACCAAGAAGCGGTCTCTTTTGGTCCACTTCCAAACAAAATCAAGAAGCTAATGAGGACCTCTGATCCTGGGGTAATGGTTTACCTCCCTCAAGTTTGCGCTGATGTTGTCATTGCACAGGGGCAATATTACTGGGAAGTGGAGGTCTGCAACAGTTCTGTCTACAAAATTGGTAAGAAGGTTTTGTCATTAATAGGGTTAGGGTTAGGGTTAACTACAGTATCTCAGCAAACCCAGACGTTTCTCTGTTTGATATTTTAAACAATGTTCCAATTGTTCATCTATATCTATGTTATGAGCATGTATATTTATTTAAAAATAATTATTTGACCTTTTTATGTTTGCCAATATAAGATGTACAGTGAACGCTCACATATTCCCTGTTTGGCATTTGCAAATTCACTTCCCCTGACTTAAACTCACATATTTGCTGTTTTACTGTGCTACTCGCTGCAATTTTTAACATTTTAGCAAACATTTGTGCGCAATCACCTCGTTATACAATGATGGTTCCTTGAGATATGAGTTTAATTAATTCTGCGACCACACTTTTAACTCAAATTCATTATATTGCAAATCATCTTTCCTCATTAAAATGAATGGACATGCCATTCATCCTTTCCAGCTCTCTATAATATTGTACTTTATAAAAACACACTTTAATGACATAATTAAATAGAATAAAAAGAATTAATCAGTTTTTGTCACATATTACATCAATTGAAGAGCCATTTTGCTGCTCCTTCTGGTGTGCCTGCCCTGGCCACCTGGGGACAATGTAAGAAAGACGCTTTAAGACCGAGACGGCTACAGTAAAGTCTAGCTTCTAGCAGAGGATAAGAATACAGTATATGACTATGAGTTCCAGTTTTGTTTTTCCTTATGGGTTGCTGCACCTTTTCTATTCAAATATACTTTGCTTAAAGGATTATATATATATATATATATATATAGTATATGGTGTTAACTCGTTAGTCAGGTAACTCGTATCTCAAGGCAGCACGTACAACACTGCATTGCGGCACCTTTCCTGACTTTAGGGCTTATTTCGACTACATTTGGTTATATCTATTGTACAAAGTGTGTGTGTGTGTGTGGGGGGGGGTTGTTATCATTCAGAACACCAATTTGAGCATTTGTAGACAGTGACAAAACCTCTTAAGAATTGCAAAATGCATGTTTGTTTTGTTAAACCAGCAGTCTGTAACTATTGCCTTTGTTTAAAAAAAAAAAAAAAAAAAAAAGTAATTTTTCACGCAAGCCACTACTCGAGGCAATGACGCAGTGCTGATTAAGCCTATCAGTTGCTGTAACATCTTGCTATATTTTTCAGGTTTTGTTTTTTTTACATATATTGAGTGAATGCCTGATTCAGTTCCCGTGCTAGCCCACTTGGTGCCGCACCAAAAATGACGTTAGGAAATTACACATTTTACTGTAAAAAGCTCACTAAACATATTATTTTGCGTTTCTGTAGCAAAAAAAGATAATCATACAATAATTACTGTGTAAATTAAAACAACAACAAAAGGAATAATAATAATTTCCGCGAATGAACAAAATCTCTTTCCGAGGACTCGTTAGCTGCCCACTAAGGTGCCTGACGTAAAATGCATGCACCAAACAATGCATGCACAAACGCAATAGGGAATGAATCACTTTGTCTGTATTGTCCTTCCTGGAATATTTTTGTTTGATATCTTCATCACAAATGTAGACAGGCTTCTATGATAAAACAAAACAAAAACATCTGCCGTGACCAAACTCGAGGACCCCTTAGCTACCCAACAAGGTGCCTGATGTAAAACAACTCAGTAATTCAGCAACGTCCGAGCAGTGCATATACAAAACACAGCAATAATAGTGTATTCACCACAATTCCTTCTTCCGAGGCGGCACGATGGACGACTGGTTAGCACATCTGCCTCACAGTTCTGAGGTCCCAGGTTCAAATCTGGCCTCCCCTGTGTGGAGCTTGCATGTTCTCCCTGTGCCTGCGTGGGCTTTCTACAGGTACTCCAGTTTCCGCCCATATTCCAAAAACATGCATGATAGGTTAATTGAAGACTCTAAATTGCCCGTAGGTGTGAATGATTGTTAGTCTATATGTGCCTGGCAATTGGCTGATGACCAGTTCGGGGTGAACCCCACCTCTCACCCAGAGTTAGGTGTGATAGGCACCAGCACACCCGCGAACCTAGTGAGGATAAGCGGTACAGAAAATGGATAGATGGATGCCTCTTCTGAAGAAGCCATCTTTTTTTCTATACCGGCTGTCCTTCAAAATAAAATAAATATGTTGTCGAATCATCACATACAAGGGGATTCTACGTCATTGAAGCGACGTTTTCTGTTAATGTAATACTGAATTCAAGCGTCGGGGGCAACAGAATTTATGGATTATAGCTTTAAGGCTTCAATCACTGACTGCACGCTTTTGTTGTTTTAGGTGTGAGCTCTCCGGATGGCCATAAAGGCTGGTGGCTGGAAAGACAGGGTTTGTCATTTTGTACAGTTTGTGATGGGAGAAGAGAGTTGCTCAACACTGTCCCTCCTCAAATCAAAGCTATTGGGCTGTTTCTTAATTTTGGAGGGGGAGCGCTTAGCTTCCATAATCCTGTGACCCAGGAGCACCTCGTCACTCTGCCTACCCGCTTCAATCCGTCGGGAGTCTTGCCAACTCTGGGCCTCGGTCAGGGTTGGCTTCGATTGCGTTGTGGCCTCCCCGCTCCTCTATATGTTTTCCTCAGTAAAAACTCAGCCTATAGAGGCCCCGGTGGAGCCAGTAGAGGCAGCTGGCACAAGCGTATTCCTTTCCAGTCAGTGCGTAAAGTTATACAGGTGTTTGAGGAGTTGTCTGCGTCAAACTGTGCTTTGAAGCCCAGTTTTGATTCACCCTGCTCCTGAGGATTCTGTGCAACACGTCCTCCTGGGCACACCGGACAGGAAACTGGGGCTGAAGAAGACAATCCTACTCTACAATGGAGACATGCACTGACAGACCCACAAATCCTCAGAAAGGTTTGATCTATGGGCGCTATTTGAAAGGCAAATGTTCCATCTTGAAGGCCTTTCGGATGCCTCATTCCATTCTCTGTTGACCCCAGACCTGTAATTGACTCTCTCCCCAGGACACAGTTCTTTCCCTCAATCAAACACCCCCGCTGCTGTGGGCTTGGGCCAGAATGAGTCCTCAATATTGTGGAGTGTAAGGGAAGGGTGGGCTTTTACCAGTGTGACTTCTTAATTTGTCTCAGTGTGACGGTTGTCAGACAGTAGGGATCCTTACACTCGCAACACATCCCTGAGTACATGGCCACGAGCTCTACTACCTAAAGTGTGTGCTTTCGCCACTTTACTCCTACATTGCTGCTGTGTAAACAAGTGGAAATAATTTGTAAGCAGTGAGAGGTGATATAGAGAGGTGTGAGTACAGTGACACCAGTGGTGTCAACTCAGAGCAACAAGGACAGGTGGTACTAAATGTTTATCCCACGCTCTGCCTTCGATCGGACAGTAGGCTGCCCTTGTTTGACCCTTTGAAAGCCGCAGGACTCCCAAATACTTCAAAAGGGACAGCAGAGCGCAAGAGAACAGAGAGGGGGAAAAGAGAAAACAGCATGCATGAATTAAAGACAGCAGGTGACGGTAAAAAAAAAAAAAAATGAGCTGAGAGAGGATTTCCCAACCGCTTCCAAGCCAAGAATCCCTGAAAAGATCAAAATGTCTTTGACTGCGAATTAATTTAAAACCAGCACTGAGTTGCGTTGGCCGCTAAATTACGTTAGAAGTGCGGTCAGAGCTGTCAGCATTTATACATTAGTGTTTAAACTACTCATTTGTCCGTTGTAATTGAGGTTTCAAATATTTGTATGTGAGGGAATACTTGGGTGACCCTCTTGAAAGGCTGCTCACTTTTTCAACTTTTACGGTTGGTTCTTGATGTTGATAATTGACAGCATATCAGTTAAAACTGCATAAAACACACAATGAAAATGTTGTAAAATTGTGTGCGTTTTATTACATGTCCATAGTATTATATTACGAAAATAAAATGTAGGCTAACCAGCTTGGTTACAACAAGTTACGGTAGAGTAGGTGCTATAACAGTTAACCTAACTTGTTCATACAAGGAATGTGTTTTTAAAATTGTTAACGACCCTACAGTTATGTGTTTAAATGGTTTTAAGAGTTCTACAAGTTTAAGGCCCTGAATGTGTCTCGGCTAAGTCAGGGACCGGGCGCGAGTGGAAGGAGAAAGAGTATTAGGGTCCAGCAGACAGTTAGAGCAGAAAGAGAAATTTAGTGTTGTTGTTTTTGGCGGGGACAAGGATGCTTTTCTTTCAAAAATAAAACAGATGGTACACTATGTTGAAAACGCTGATATAAAACTGTAAACAGGAAAGACGTCATGTTTCAAATTCTCGTGAATAATAAGTCAGTCAAGTCGGGTCCAAGCAAGTGGCATGTCCTAAAAACAATTGGCAACACGAATCTGCATCGAGCCAAGTCATGTGACTCGAGTCTCCACCTAATGGCAATTAGGAGATCAGCCACCACCTAAACAGTTGGTAACACTGCACCATAATGCGACTGAAATCTTGCATTTCCCGCAAGGTCCCCCTGATCAAGAAGGCACATGTACAGGCCCGCCATTAAGTTTGACGGTGAATATATGAGTAAGAGAGTGCTTCGGTCAGATGAAACCAAAGTTGAATAATTTCGGGGGAACTTCTGCTTCGGAACAAAAGTCTAAATGAATGCCAAGGTAAAGAACCTCTGACACGCTGATCCACAATTGTTGTGTTGTTGTTGGCGGTATTTGCGCTCGGTCAGACGGAACTGAGACAACCACGTCATCGTCCCAGGAAAAATGTGTATGTGTTTTGCACACAAAAACGCTTGGGCGGTGTTTTGTAACCCATCCACTCTGGGTTTCGGTTTTTAAAACAATTATCATTGTTTTAGCTCCCAAAACGTTGGCTCTGTATGGACGAAGTCTTGAAACAATAAAAAAAAAAAAAAAAATTGCAGATACACTAACCTGTTTCCATGTAGACAGTTACCTGCGTCAGGTGTAAATGGTGAGCGGGTGTGGTAAATTTGGTGTTATCGCTCTCACACTCTCCTATACTGATCACTGAAAGTTCAACATGGCACCTCATAGCAAAGAAATGTCTGATAATAGTTTTTCTTTGCTCTACATAAAGATGGCCTAGGCTATAAAAAGATTGCTAAGACCCTACAGTATTTTAACAGGACAGGTTCCACCCAGACGTCATATCCACAGATTGTCTTCGGAAAATAGATAGGAGTGTTGCCAGCATTGTTAGTTTTAGGTTTTAGAGGCTGGGTGGTCAGTCTGGCAATGCTCTCTCCATACGACGACCACTGCATCAAATTGGTCTGCATGGCTGGCGTCACAGAAGGAAGCCTCTTCTAAAGGTGATCCACAAGAAAACCCACAAATGTTAGCTGGAGACTAACTAAGGATATGGATTACTAGACCCATGTCCTGTGGTCTGATGAGTCCAAGATAGACATACTGGGTTGGAATGGTCTGCCAACCAGTCCAGTGTGTGCTCCGCTTCTCGCTCAAAGTCAGCTGGGATAGGCTCCAGCAGGGGTGTGAAACTCGTTTTAGTTTGTGGGCCACATTCGCCCCAATTTAATCTGAAGTGGGCCAGACCAGCATGTCTGTGGCCTTATGAGCTATAAATAATGACAATTCAGTTTTTTACCATTTTTTGGGTGCACATAATTACAACTACATTTGGGGAAATATTCACATTTATCTATTATCTTGTTGCAATTATCATGTTAAATCATATGAACAATCTGAAATGTCAGAACAAAAATGTGTGCATTTTCAACAATATTATGAATCAGATTTCATCTACAGTCGCAATTTACAGATCACAGTAAATCTATAAACTGTATGTACCTTTTATAAAACAACTTATTTGGAAATAATTTCAAATTTACATACATTTCTGTATCCATCTGGAAATCTTGAAAGGCTCAACTGATTCATCCAACCATACAGGCAAAAGTGGGAACTTTTCGGAATGAAAGTGCAGTTACCCTCCTGCCTTGTGAATGTATACAGGCTGATTGACAGAGTGAAAGTAAAAAAAAAAATGAAACCGGAATAAACATATTAGCTATGTCTATTCAGGACATACATATCCAAAGTCAGTGCAAAATAGAAACTTAAATTAGCTGCTTATTTAGTAGTCACCCAATAAGCTTGCCAGGAAAAGCTGAAAACACAAACAATGAATCAATACGAGGTTAGCATTAGTCTGCAGAAACAATTATCAACCCCGCTCCAACTATTTGCATGCATCAAATTAGCTTGTAGCCTACATTTGACGAAACAAGTGACTTTTTGCTGTGTCTTGTGTACATCATGCAAGGTGGTGGAAGCGTCACGGTCTGAGGCTGCATGAGTGCTGCTGGCACTGGGGCCCAACAGTTCACTGAGGCAACCATGAATGTCAACATTACTATGGCATCCTGAATAAGAGGATGATCCCCTCCCTTCAGAAAGTGGGCTGGGGGGCGGTATTCCAACAAGGGACTGTAATGACCCCAAACACACCTCGAAGATGACCAGTTCCTTGCTGATAGACTGAGGGCTAAGGTGATAGACTGGTCAATCCTCTAGACCAAAACCCTAATGAGCAACTGTGAGGTATCCTCAAACACAAGGGACTCTTTTTTTGAATTTTTGTAATTTTTTTTGTAAACGGCGCTGCTGCTACACTTCAGCATAAAGACTGCCCCATCTTGATTTTAATGCTAGCGCAAGACTCGCTGCGCTTGTTTGCCAATTTGGTAGACCCATCTACACCAAGCTGGGCGTGTCAGCAGTCACTTTTGTTGTCAACGGTTTAGATATTAATGGCTGTATGTTGACTTATTTTGAGGGGACAGTGAATTGACTTTTGTTATACAAGCGGTATATCCGGGGCCGGCGGGGTTAGCAAATGCTAAGGGTGCTGCGCCCTCAAGGGGCTGCCAAAAATCGGGTGAAAAAAATGTGGTGGACATTTTTGGGTGGGGGTTCACCTTCAATGTAATTATATTAAAATGAAATTAATGTAAACAAATAAAAGAAGAGGCGAAAACCTCACTTCAAAGCGCTCTCTCCCATTTTTTTCCACAATGTGTGGAGCGATGCATTCATACCCCCTCGGAATTAACAGTGCTGAGCACAACAGGACACTTCTTGCCCCCCCCCCCCAAATAGAAACACACAACAATAAATGCACGTTACAGTTTGTTACAGTATTGAAGGACGTTAAAAACATGTAAATACATTAATTAATGTTAAACAAAAAATGTAAAACAACAGTGACAGCCTCATTTGTTGCGGAGAAAATTGAAAGTAGAATAAATCTAAGGCTGGAGCTTGATATTATAGAAGTTACAAATTTGTGTATTGTGTTTCTCGACTTACACTTATTTACAATAACATATTTTCTCTTGTTATTTTTATAGATATTTCTCAAAATTCTAAATATAATTAAAATGCAGATGCCAATGCGGTTAAAGCCCTCATTGCTAGAGACAAATGTAAGGACTTATACTTCTTGATGAACAGGAAACCTACTTGGTGCTAAAATAAAATGAGACAAAAGGAAAACATGTCTTGGTCACTGAATACAATTCAGATGAAATCTTCCGTCACTGAATCAATCTCAATTGGGGAAACTGCACATATTTGCAATAACTTGACAAGTATTTAAAATCTCGCCTCGGCGCCACATTGGCCCTGTGTACCCTGGCTACTTTGAAGCAGAGTCTCATTTCTTCAGTATTGTCCCATTAAATTATATAATACAATAAATTACACAAATATGAGGGCTGTAGTCACCTTTGTCAGATAATACTGTACTTTATATTCATAATTTCAATGTAAAGTTAATTTTATTTAGGATTCCAAATAACACATAGTCAGCTGGTTGGGTTTTAGTGATTATAATAAACATAAATGTTCATAATTGACTATTCCTGCTGAAAGGCTCAGTACCCAATTTCCGGTACCGTGTAAATGTGTGTATTTTTACACTTGGACAGTTTTCATATTCAAAAATGATTTTTATTTATTTTTTTCCACTGATCTCAATTCCCTCCTGCCTTCTCCTTTTGGTTTCATTGGCTTAGTTTTTGCTGTTAAAATGAAATCACAGCGTTATTTTATGATGAACAAATGTTTGGTTTAAATGAAAAGTTGGTGCTGAAAAATAAGAAGTTGATTTTGGCCAGTTATCAGCTGCACATCATTCAGTTTACGCACTCACCAGCAGACTGGATAATAGCCGACGAGTCAAACCGGCTCTTATTAGACTGTCGCCTGGACCACCATTCATCAGCATGACTGTGTGTTGATGTTTCACGCTCAGCCTACTAAAATGTATGTGTGCCGTGACCGCTTTTGGTATTATGCACTTTTATCAGCCTTACGAAACGCGCACCAAGTGTGTGCAAGCAATTTCACTCATGTAAACAGAAATGCGACCAACTGGAGAACTGTATGTGTCACAGGGCCAGGGTGGGGCGGTCGGGGGTTGGTGCCATACAAGTTGAAAGGCCGCCTAGCACTTAAGTTGTCATTCTGAATGGATATAAAATACATTAACCCATTTATTTGAGAAATCAAATTGAACTTTATGTACGCCACTGCATCTAAAGCATTTATCTGTGGACCTGAAAGGTACAATATGCAAGTTTTCAAACTGCTAGCAATATTTTAATGTAGCCTCATTACCGTCGCTCTGCCTCTCTACCAAATTGGAGCTCTTGTCCCACTGGTAATACAATACACCAAGCAGGTCCAAACAGCAACAGACATTTGATTTGAATATCGCTGATTCCCTCCAAAATAGTTGCTACTGACACCAAATTTCACCTGAGATCATACACCAACAAGTTTTTCAACTGTTGAATACAAATTATAAACTGAGAAAGCTTTGCTTTTGTTTTGTTTTCCTTTGTATTGAATTCAAATTGTGTCATCGTCAACCAGGTTATGTGGGCTGGAGCCATTCGGTGACTTCAGGTGAGCAAGGGCCCCCATCCATCTATCCATCCAGCCATCCCTCCTTCCATCCATCCATCCATTTATCCATTTTTGCTACACTGCTTAGTATTTTGAGGGTGGAAGGGAGCTGGAGCCTGTCCCAGCTGACATCGAGCGAAAGGCAAACTCCACCCGGGACTGGTCGCCAGTCCATCACAGGGCACGAGCAGGGAACAACCATTGTCACTTTAAAAAGAAAAACATTGAAACGAGGGGACAAAGTTTATATCCTGTACACATATGTATGTACGGTGTTTTTAGTCTGTCTATTTCATTTAAAATAAATAAATATTTATTTATTTATTTGTTTAGTTCCCCCCCTCCTCTATGTAATTCTATGTACTTGCAAAGACTACGAATGTACCCTACATATGACTCGACAAAACAAAAGGATTAAATTGCTCACCTCGATTAATATACAAGCATTTATTGAAGGTTTGGACAGTCTGCAAATAGATAAATGGAAACCAAATTACGATGGAGTTGAAATAATTTTGACTTCAGCATCACAAAATAATGAACCAGATTTTTGACCCATTAAGCTTTGCTTTGGGGGGGGGGGGGGGGCACCCTATAGAAATCTTGCCAAACAAAAGTCCGCCTTTTTTTGCCCCGCAGTTTCGATTGTGTCTGTAAATTGATGCCATTTGTATGAATAAACATCGCCTCGGCAAGACTTCCAACATTTGCATATTGAGAGAGGAAAGGCCCATTCGCTTCTTTCCGCCGCATGAGCAGCGGCGCAAATTAGCTTTACAAGTGAGCAGTCCGCCTCTTATTACCATCATTATTGCCATCAGCATAACAGTGGCTGGAAAGCAACATGCGCCTCTTGTTTGGTTGCCGCGTCCTTTTTGCGCCCCCCACTGCATCCTGCTTTTGACTGATATGCAACGATGCCGTTAGAGTCAGAACTGCGGCTCCTGTTGTGGTCAAACCGGGCGCCAATTTAGTTGAATGGCCTTAATCTTAACATGCTTGTATTAAAAACGGGAAACGCGACATTACGCCATAATCTTATCCAAATCTGAGTCAGAAATAATGACATTAAATTGAATTCCAGGCAGCGAACATGCGCGCCAGTCTCTTTAGTGCCTCAAATGAAGCATTCGGCGATTAAAGTTTTTGTTGTTGTTGTTGTTGTTGTTGTTGTTGTTGTTGTCGTCCCCCCCTTTTTGACTTCTAAAATCACATTAACACCTCTGCGTTCTTTTGAAGACAAACATTGCACCAAGCCATGCAGCTACATGGGATAGGGAACAGGAACAGGTGGTGTGTGTGTCAAGCAGAATCTGGAGGATGGGCTGGGAGGGGAGGGGGGGGGGGGGGGTCATGGTCGCGCATCTGCCAGGCTATTATACGTAACTCATTGCTTTAATAGTCACACCTCCAAGACCGAACAGCAAACAGGATGCGGTCCCATGTGGGCGCTGCAAGCCGAGCATTTGGGGTGGGGGGGGGGGGGGTGATGATACCATTAAACAATCCGTATTAACGGCCCCGCAAGCGTCTGTCAGACACCGGCAAATACACAGCGCGGTGATTGAGAGTGTGTATCCATCCAATGGCACCATTACGCACCATTACGGTTGAGCGACCGCCCACGCGCTACATAATCTCCTTTTCATGGCCTCGCATTTCCGCGTGGAAATCTGTTGCTGCTGCTTTCTTGAATGGAATGCTTTTCGATGGATAGATAGATAGATAGATAGATAGATAGATAGATAGATAGATAGATAGATAGATAGATAGATAGATAGATAGATAGATAGATAGATAGATAGATAGATAGATAGATAGATAGATAGATAGATAGATAGATAGATAGATAGATAGATAGATAGATAGATAGATAGATAGATAGGTAGATAGATAGATAGATAGATAAATAGAGCAGTATTAGGTTTGTTACAATATCAATCAATCTATCTATCGATGTAAGGGTATTTTAATCAGAGGCCTATAAAGGGTTAACCTTCCTCCGTATAGTTTCGAAACCTGAACTGGGTTGACTCCAATACACAACATTGTCCCCAGTGCTCCCAGTTGGCTGTGTTTTTTTTTTTTTTTTTTTTTGTTGACCTCTCCAATGGACAATTTCGGCGGCCGTCTGTCTAATGAATGACTTTGCGCGGTGCAGAAGAAAAGCGTCGCTTAGCACCCCATGATGAAGTGCAAACAGGCCATCATCGACTGTCATTGCGTGCTGGGGGGTTTGCAGCGTGAATCCCCGCACCCGGTGGGAAGTGGCTCCCACGGGAGTCTTTAAGTGACATATGCATTCAAATAACACTTTTGCGCTCACACCTCGCTCTGCGCTTTTGGCGCACAAAAAGCTGAGTGGACGTGGCACGTTTACGCGGCCTTGCAGTTTTAAAGACACCCGAGGCGGGTGTCGCTGATGGGAAAATTGTCGCACAATCCCTCACGTACGTGAAAAATGGGACTATATGGAATGTTGATATATGACTGTCAACGCACTCACATCTGGAAGAGTTGCTTATTGAGTTTAGTTAAATATGAATTGATGCGATCGATCGTTCACTCTTCTTCTTTTTTTGGTCACATTTAAAAAGGAACATTTCGGGTTAGATGTCAATGAATTGTCATGTCATAAAATGTCCTGCAGATTAAATTGCGCTTTAAATAGGCACTTGCGTCCCGCGCTCCAATGAATGACATCATAGCACATGGGACTTGGAAGTGTCCGGGTTTGAGCTCTCCGGTAAGCCAAAAGAAACAATTGGAGGAAAGAGTTGCGCAGAGAGCCAGTACAGATTGAAAAGCGTTGTCTCGAGCTATTCCAAATATTTTCATCCGTTTCTGTGAAGTCACTCAGGTCTGAGCCGTTGAAGGAGGTGTGGGGTTTCAGACAACTTTTCGCAATGCGGTACATTATCTGGAAAAGATCTTATCGCATATTCTACTTCTGTGGGATTGTTTTCTGTTTTCAAGCATACGGTTTAGCCGTTGACGTAGACGTGTACATAAATCCCATTTTGCACTTTGCTTTCTAACACCAACACGAAAGTAAGCCAGTCAAAGTTAACCACTGTGTGGACTAAAACGCTTGGTTTCATAGTTTATTTATTGGGTCATAAATGGGTCAATCAAATATTCTGATTGTGTTTTAAAACTCCGAATAGACTACACTAAAACCATAAGTACTTAATGTTCGGTTGCACATGATTAAAATGTGGTAAACTGACGTAACACACACCCTTTCCTAGAAAATAAACAAATAATATATGTTAGTTTAACACATTTTAATCATGTGCAACCGATGAACATGTCCCAATGAAGTCAATTCAAAATACTTTAAAAAAAAAAAAAAAAAAAACTGTGTGTGTGGAAGATCGGAGGGCCTGTTAAATTAGTGCATATTTCTATGAAATTCGCAATGACTCAAGGCACTTAACAACATTTCTTAAACTAAATTTGTCTTTTAGGGGCCCCTAGTGGTGGACTGGGCTGCGATTGGTAATCCAGTTTTGACCCACCCCCACCCTTCACCCATCCCACCTATGATCTGCCCCCCCCCCCTCCTCCTCCTCCTCCTCCTCCTCCTCCTCCTCCTCCTCATCCCAGCCGGTGGCTGCTTCAAGCTGTCAGGGAAGCAGGCTATAAAAGTGTGAGGGACGGCGCTTTGGAGGGTTCTGGTGCACACTGCACTGAAAGTGTCACAACGTTTTAAAAAGTATTACTATTGCTAAAAGGAGAGCACCAATTGGACTTCAAGGTAACTTGATATCTACTCGCAGAAATTTTGATTGTTATTATTATTATTATTTTGCGGAGCGGAGGGAGGGTGGGGGGTGAAGAATTTCGCGGAGAGAATCGAGCAAACGGAGCGCGGCGATGCTGCTTGGTGCGCGCGTGCTGCGCGCGGTGCTGTGCGTGATCAGCTGCGTGTGTGCGTGCGTGGAGGCCGCCTCGCGCCCCAAGCCTCACTCGCTGCCCATCCAGTCTGAGAGAGAACCTCTGCCTTCTAAAGGCCTGTCAGGTAAGCCGGCAGCTCTTATTCGACTACTACAACTTTATTTTGCTGTTCTCATGAGAGAACTATACAGTAAGCTTCTTTTGCAAAAAGAAAAAAGAAAACAAAAAGCCTTTGCGTTTCTTGCCTGTTGATGTCCAAGTTTCCTTGTCGCTAAACCCCCTTCTGCTTTGCTTCGTGCATGTGTAAACTAAAGGCAAACATGTGAGTCATAACCTCATTTGATGCGTGTGTGAAATCCCCGCGCGTTCAAAGCCTATTGCGGCTTTTTACGAGGCAGCTAACGACCCGGGAGAGCTCCCCAACGTGTAATTCTGCAATGGAAACTCTAATCAGTCGTCTTTCCATTACAAGCCCGTGTTCCTTGCAGATGATTCATTTCAGGCTGAAGTGGCTCACAGTTTGGACTAGTTGAAGAGTGCAATCATTTTAATAGGGGACAATGGAAACCTGTTTATTCTCAGCATGCGCAAAACTAAATCAAGATGTCAACATACCAATAATAAAACACAATAGCACTGAGTCGAAACCTTATGTCCTCTAACTCGACCAGTTTTTTGACTACAATCCTCTTTCAATTTAATTTTGCCTGTTTTCTATTTAAATCCAATGTGTCACAGCGACCCATGCATAGAAGATGATACTAATTAGTACCTCCCATTAAAACAAAAAAAAAAACTGCTTTGAAGCTCCATATTGTATATAAATAATGTTCTTTTGAAAGACAACACTGGAGCATACATAGATGTCAGGGAACCTCTGATAATCGCTGAGTGGAAAGTTGAATGGCTCCCATCCAGTGGCGGTTCTAGACCAATTTTAATGGGGGGAGGGGGGGGGGTCGTGCTGAGCCAGGCGTTTTGTCAGAGGGGCACAGTTTTGAACACACACACACACACACACACACACACACACACACACACACACACTATGTTTCTTAAATCGCTTCACTCTATTTATTTATTCATATTATTTTTTACTGTATTAAGTATATTCTTTCTATGTAGTCTAAAGCCTGACCAGGGACTAAGACTAAGTATTTCAAGTCAGCACATGATGCCCCCGTTACACTGACGCAATGTAACCCAAATCTTACGACAGTGCTGCATTGTAACTGTACAGAGGAGGCGGTCACAGGGTCATGCAGTCTCAGTGTTACAGGGCACTGACCCCAATCTTGGATCATTGCGATGAGGGTGGATACAGGGCTGAGAGACTCAAAACCTGTGAGGCATTCTGGGACTTTCAATCCCTTCCAACATGCCTGGGCATTGAGCTGTGCAAGATGTTGTTGGTTAGTTTATGTGTGTCACACATTTCTTGCTCAAAAACATCAGGGACCATGTTGAAAGTGGTGGTGAAGTCGAGTCAAATAGTTCATGTTATAGCGTTTGTTCACGAATATTTCTTTTACAGGATGCGCATTTGGGGGTCGATTCTATTCCCTGGAGGACGCATGGCATCCAGATCTGGGGGAGCCCTTTGGTGTAATGCATTGTGTCCAGTGCCACTGTGACCCTGTAAGTCCTCAATACCATCCTTCTTTTGCTGTATCAAGCCAATTTGTAATCAAATGTACTGTGGCTAAATTTATCGACTTCCAATGATGTTGTGCAGCAAAAGAGTCGGCGTGGGAAGGTATTTGGGAAAGTCAACTGCAAGAACATTAAACAGGACTGTCCGGACCCGGACTGTGATGATCCCATTCTGCTGCCTGGACATTGTTGCAAGACCTGTCCAAAAGGTAGTCCACATGTGTGGTTTGTCTTTTAAAAGCTTTCTTCATTTCCTCTTCTCTCATCCAACCCTACATAATAACAGCCTCGTGGCGTTGCCTACCTTGACGACCCCCCCCCCCCCCCACACACACACACACACAAACACACTACGTGGGTGTTTCTGCTGCTCTTATTCAGTAGATTGGGTGTTTTTTTTCTATGTTGTGTGTCTGGTAATGGAATGGAAAGTGAAGGTAAAGCATTGCAGCCTCAATAAGTGGGGAAACTGTGTTCTGTATGTGTGCGTGTGCGTGTGTGTGTGTGTGTGTGTGCATATGTGTGTGTGTGCCATGTCAAAATTAGGACAGGATCAGGACTTTGTATGTGTGTTGTGGTCATGTTTTAAGGACAAGGGTGAGTGTGTTTGTCTTAGCTTTGGCATAAAGGCAGCTTGTATGTTTGTGCAAGTGATGGAAAAGGTGTGTGTGTGTGTAGCTGATACACCTGAGTATTCAGTACAACGATAGGGAGACATGAGTTGAGTGTGATAAAACACAGAAGCCAACAGGTGCTCCCTGTGAAGCAGTGAGGAATGATCATGTGCGTGAGCAAATAAGACACCGAGACAGAAAGCAGCAAGTCCATTTAGTTTCTTTAAAAAGAGCAAGAATTGAGGTGACAATTGTGGAAAATAATATTTTAATGTCAGTGCATTTACATTTCTTCATGTTTGTAGATATGAATACATATAGGTATACAGTAATCCCTCGCGATATCCCGATTCACTTATTGCGGAGTCAGTGCATTGCGGATTGTTTTTTTTTTATTGATCAGTGTGGTGCAGTTACTCAGCTGCAGATCTTTGTTACACTTAGCATTATTGACTATTTGACTATAATGTATTAGCATTAAGTCACATAAGGATAAATGGGCTCTTTTACTTTCCAGAAAAAGAAAGATTACTGAGCAATTTCAACTCACACATTTGGTAAGTCACCAAATTGCCATGAAAATGGCAGGAATGCCACTGTTTAGCACACAAGCCAGTCAGAGTTTCGTGAAATAAATTCACAAATAGCAACCTAGGCTGACGTATTGCTAATGCACACACTCATAACAATATTGACAGGAACAAAAACAAGTAAAGAGCAATGTTTAGCTTAATTTTCGACAGTACAGTTAAGTACGCTACTGTAGTTAAAAAGAGTACCGCAAAGATTTCTAGGAAGCAGCAGGATGTGCCGGCAGTACTTCCCATAATTCTTTGCACTGCCTACATCGTGGAGCCCCTCAGTGTGATGCACAGTGCTTAAAGAAATCGCCTGTCATTCGCATGTCCGCATGGGTTGATGTTCATATTCCTCAAGCAGAGCACATGCCCTTTAAAGGCAAATGGAATACCTGCACCTCTCTAAAGTATCACTTAATGACATTGAATTGCATGTATGAAAGTTTCAAATTTGTATCAATAATACTATATTGAGCGGCATGGTGGCGGACTCGTTAGCACATCGGCCTCCCAGTTCTGAGGACCCGGGTTCTAATCCGGCCTCGCCTGTGTGGAGTTTGCATATTCTCCCAGTGCCTGTGTGGGTTGTCGCCGGGTACTCCAGATCCCCCCCACATCCCAAAAACATACATGGTAGGTTGATTGAAGACTCTAAATTGCCCTTAGTTGGGAATCTGAGTGCGAATGGTTGTTTGTTTATAAGTGTCTTGCGATTGGCTGGTGAGCAGTTCAGAGTGTTCCCTGCCTCTCGCCCAAAGATAGCTGAGATAGGCTCCAGTACGCCCACGACCCTCTTGCGGAAACCGGTACGGAAAATGAATGAGTGAATAATGCTATAAATAATTGGTCAACACTTCCAGGATTTCATCTATTGCAGTTTTTTAAATGAATTTTTATTTTATTTTCATACACAGTAATTCCTCTAAACAAAAATTACCATCGGTCTATCCATTTTCAGTCGTGGGTCCACTAGAGCCTATCCAAGATGACTTTGGGTAAGAGTTACTTTAGTAGTTGTGTAGTTATTTTTAGTTCAGTTTTTGAGACTAGCTTTCCGATGATCAGCCCAAAAAATATGAATAACTCATATAAAGGGAAACCATGGATAACAAATGATCTTAAAAGAAAATGTCTCGTAAGAAAAATACACTTTTTAGAAAAGCTATGAGTAATCCAACTTCTAAGAATGATGAAATCTATAAAAAAAAATATAAAAATGAATGGACTATAAGTAAGAAAGGCAAAAAAAAAACTCCGCAAATAGCTTTACCTAAGCTTAGAAGAGCATTTAATCAACTTCGAACCTTGTCGATCAATTACTAAATTGAAAGCAAACTCCGGTTGCTACTCCTGTTGAGATTATTGGAAAGGAAGGGGCTCTTTGTGATCCAAGAGACATAGCTGAGTGCTTTATTTTTTTTGTCAATAGCAGCCCTACTCTGGCATCTAGTATACAGGATTCTGATGTAAACACATGTAGCCTTACAAAAGGTCCAGTATCTGCTCTATCTGGGTTTGATCCTCCTAGTGCTGATGAAGTGCATCAAATAATTAAGAACTTGAACATTTCCACCCAATGTTATGATGGTATTAAAAGCGGTCTTATCAAACAAACTACTATTTATATCATTTGTCCCCTAAGTTACATTTTCACTTTATCATTACAGTCTGGTATTGTCCCTCAATAACTCAAAATTGCTAAAGTCGTTCCCATTTTCAAATTTGGCAATATTAGGATCTTTGACAACTATCGTCCAATATCTTTTTTTTTCTCCTGTTTATCCAAGATCCTAGAAAACTTGTCTATGTAAGACTCTTACAGCACTACGCTACTTGTAACATCCTGTACGGTCATCAATATGGCTTCCAAAATATTCCACCAAGCATGCTTTACTGCAACTGGTTAATCACATCTCTTCAGTATTAGATAGGGAAAAACATGCCCTCGTTGTTTTTCATAACCTAAGTAAAGCATTTGATTCTGCTGACCATGCAATTCTAATTTCTAAACCTAATAGATACGGAATACAGGATATTGCCTTTAAGTGGTTAATCAGGTACCTCAAAAATAGTATTTTTTTCAAGGGTGCCACTGGGATCAATTCTGAGTCCTTTATTATTTTTAATTTCCATTAATGACCTGCCTATGTCTTGCAATAATCTTCTCCTCTTATTATTTGCTGATGATACCTGTCTACTCGCTATTAGTGATTATATTAAATCTCTTATATAACGTGTAAACAGTGACTTCTCAGCTGTCTTTAACTGGCTTCAGATTAATAAGGTAACTCTTAATGTAAAAAAATGTAATTACATGATATTCTGTGGTAAAAATTAAAATATTAATTACTGGAGCTGAAATTTCTCAAGTGTCTCATACTAAGTTTTTTGGTGTTGTTTTGGAGGAAAGTCTAAATTAGAATAATTATGTTAATCTAGTAACAAAAAGATAAATGAAAATACTCTGAAAAAGGTTTGTCCCCTGATCCATCCTTCTGCTCACTTAATTATGTATTGTAATTTTTTTTTTTTTTTTTTCATTCATGAACTATTGTAACATTTTCTGGGCTACAACGTATCCAACGAATCTGAACAAATTACTGATATGCCAGAAGAGATTCTTAAGAACAATTTCTCAGTTTGGCAGACATGAACCGTCTGCACCTCTTTTAAGACAATACTCAATGTTACCTTGTCATAAGCTCAATACACTCCATTCCTGCCGTTTCATGCATACTGTAAGTATATCAACAATCAGCATAATCTACCTGACCCTTTTCAAAGTTTCTTTGCATTCTCATCTGACTTTCATTTGTACCCAACTAGACATTGTACCAATTTTAATCTAAGTTTCTGCCGGACATCTTGGCACTCGTTTAATATTACATTTAGAGGTCCAAAACCCGAATGTCATGGCTGTATCATTGAAATCTATCCCATTTTACCTAGCCTTTTAAAAAGTCTTTAAAAACACATCTAATCTTGTCATTGAGTCTTCACATTGGTTGACCCCCCCCCACCCCCCACCCCCCCTCATTGTCATGAAATCTATATTCTGCATTCATGTGTTCTTCATATGATTTTTCATTCTTTAATTTGTTTTCTTTAGTTTTTCTACTTGTTCCTGGGGTACCAGTAAATTACATTTGATACGATTTCTTGAGGCGGCACGGTGGGCGACTGGCTAGCACATCAGCCTGTACAAGCCCTCTCGGCTTCTTTCCCTCTGCACTGTTTTTTTAATTTGTGCTAAATAAATAAACCAAACTAAAACTAAGGATCCAAGTGCCTGGACTTGTTTGTCAGCCAATCGCAGGGGACATGCAGCCAAACAATTCACACTCACAGTCATACATTCACATAGGGTCCTGCATGTGTTTGAAATGTGTGAGGAAGCCAGAGTACCCGATGTATTTTTAATGGGGTTGGAGACTCTTTCCGAAAGTTCTGAACTCCTGTTTTGATGCGAGAAAATTGTCATGAAGTTGTGAGCTGGCATCAGGATGCATGGTGCCTTATATTCTTAATCCTCTTTGCAAAAGTAAAAGAAGCGGTGTCTGATGTCCTCACTCTCTTGATGCACATTGTTTTAATATAGCTTGCTTTTCTTCTTTCTCACGTGTTGCCACACTTCCTCTCTAGCTGCCCATGTTCACATATTTCATCCTCAAATGCAAATTTAGAAACAAAGGCACACAGCTGACACTGTAGTCTCATCTGTCCACCAGACTTTGGGGAACATGTAGCAGGATGTGCTCTGAAAAGTTTATTTGGGCTTGCCAGATAATAGAGAGAGAATAACAGTGTTCCCATTCCCAAATGAGACATAAGTATACTGTAATTGTTTGAAATTTGACTTGTGGGAAATTCAGATGAATTCATGCAGCATTTGTTTCTTCTCTATGTGCAGGTGAGAAAGAGAAAAAACAGACCGGCCAAATGCTGGACAGCTTTGAGTATTTCCATGAGAAAGCCAAAGGGAAAGAGGACGACTTGCACAAGTCTTACAATGACAGATCCTACCTGAGCTCAGAGGACATGGGCCCGGAGGAGAGCCGCACTGGTGAGCAGGAATACCCAGAAACGGATCACCGGTTCACACAAAAACTACTTAAAAACTGACATCACTCATGGCATATTCATTATGAGAAGCAAAACAAAACAGTATGACGATTTAAGCAAGCATGTGTCGTTGACTAAATTACTCACACTCTCTGCAGACTTTGTAGCACTGTTGACAGGAGCGACGGAATCATGGCTGCCGAGTTCCAGTGCAGTTGCCAGAGCTCGTTTCTCTCTGACCAGGAGCAGCCTGGCCTTCTCCATCACATACCAAAAGTAAACAGTTGCTAAGAATCGGCAAAACAAGACCGTAAATGATTGCAATAATTTCACTTGTATAATGAATATCCGTTGTGATTCCAGAATGGCCCAGCCCAGTAAAATCATCTTCCTGGGTACAGATGGTGCCACTGCTTTTGAGTACAAAGTCTCCATGGGACAATCAGACATGGTAAGACTTCATCTGGAAAAAGCAGATCATCTTAGCAGTGTTTTTTTGTGACGTATGCATGGATGTCTATGTGTTTCCTGAGAGAGAGAAGTAGTTCCCCCATGATGTGTGTGCATTGACTCCATGACTTCTTCTGCCATAACTCACGCTGCAGCAATAAACAGCAGCATGCACACATAGTCTCTGGTTTCATGACATCCCTCCAACATGAACCATTTTGTTTGCAATCAACAATTACTTGCACAAACGTGGATAATGGAACATCTCAGGGAAACTGCCTCAAGTGTCTGACATTGAGTTGTATTCAAAAGACTGAGACTATCCTCATAAATCAGTCAACTGTTATATACGTGTAACATTTCAGGCTAAACACACAGCTCCATAAGGCAGGAGCCCCTTAAACACAGGTCCCAGAAATTGGCCTATTATTATTTTTAGATAAATGTCAGTGTCAAACACCAGACAGCCGTAGAGAAAACACTCCGGTGCGTAAAAGGGGATGAGGGAGTTCGCCAGGGCAAAACTTTTGGGAAGCAGAGGATTTTTCACATGTTACATCACCGCCTAGGAAGGGGACAAACACCTTCGCTAATCAAAATGGAGATTACCCCTGAACTCTTGAGTTATGAGGCGCCGGCACGCGCGCACATTTCTTCACTTGCAGTCTGGGGTTGAAAGAAGAGTCACTCGTTTGATACGTTGTATTCATGTCTCATTGGATATGCTTAGTGTTGGGATGATTCCTTTGGAAAAGTAGTTGTTTACAATTACAAGTTATCCTGTTGAGAGTAAGTAATAGTAGTGTAACTATTTCAATTACTTTCTCAAAGTAATATAACTAATTACATTTGTCTAGATTTTGATGACTTTTCTTAAATTTGAATGAATGCATCAACAGGACCCTTCTTATAATAGTGGATTAAAACCATAGATAATTATGTTGGAATTAACCGCATATTTATTCTTTCCACAAATAATAAACTGAAAACAAAACATGATGAAATGGAAATACATCACAAAAAAATTAGTTTGTTGCAATATATGTTTGTGTACCACATACTATGTTGACCTCATGACAAATGTGCATCATTTCGATAATATTGCTTCATGTGACAAACCAGATAATTAAATCCAAGTCTATGTTTATAAAAATGAAACTGTTCAAATGTCAATGTTCTTTTATGTTCAAAAGTGCAACTATGAGTCTAAGCTTTTCAAAATCTCAGACAAACTAATATATTGCACCATAAGGTGACGCTTCAAGGCAATATTTGAAAAAAATATGTCACGTTTGAGACGACAGCAGAATAGCACATGACCAGAGAGAGCCAGTCACAAGGGATTTGAACGGGGAAGAAATTTCATCAGGGGGCGGCAGCTTGGGGCTTTGCACGGGACCGTTAAAGCCAGCACTGCCACTGAGCGCCTTTAGAAGGAGGAAGTGATATGAAAAAGAAATCCAAGCTTTTGCGGCTATTGTTCAAATTTAACTAAAGTTGGAATCATGCACATTTCCAAATGTAATTTAATCGCACATTTTCTCCCAGTAATTGAATGGATTACAATTACATACTTTTTGTAATTAAAGCACATAATCTCATGATTTATAATTAATTACTCCCCAACACTGGATATACAGACCCTTTCCAAAAATGTTGAATATCATGGAAAAGTTTATTTATTTCCATAATTCCATTCAAAAATGTTACTTGCATAGATTATAGATGAAGGGCCCACAATTTTAACAATTTCAAGTATTTATTTGTTTATTTTTACATAATTTGGGCTCCCAGCTCATACAACCCACGAAATCAGGAATTCAAAAACTTAGAATACTGTGAAGAAATCAGCCCAAAATTTTGCAGGCCATAAATGTTTTAAACTGAGTGTCACACACTAATCATCTACTAAACTCAAAGCACCTGCACAAGTTTCCCCAGGTGTCATTCAATTGCTTCAGTTTGGTTCAGTTGTCTCAGTTGGGTTCAATATGGCGAAGACTGCAGACTTGACAACTGGCCAGAAGCCCATCATTGATACCCTCCATAGGATGTGTAAGCCACAAAAGTTCATAGCTAAGGAGGCTGGCTGTTCACAGAGTGCTGTGTCCAAGCATATCAATGGAAAGTCTAGTGGAAGGACAAAATGTGGCAGGAGAAGATGGACCAGCAAAAGAGATGACCGTGGGCTTCAGCGGATTATCAGACAGAGAAGATTCAAGAATCTAGCAGAGATCCAGAAAGTGTGCAATGAGGCGGGAGTCACAGCTTCAAAAAACACCATGTTCCGACGCATCCGGAAGATGGGCTACAACTGTCGGGTTACTCGGGTCAAGCCACTTCTGCATAGAAAAGACATAGACATCAACATAGAAAGGGTCTCAACTGGGCCAAGGAGAAGAAGGACTGGACTGTCCCAGGTCCTCTTTTCCGATGAAAGTAAACTGTGCCTTTCATTCGGGAATCAAGGTCCAAGGGTTTGGAGGAAGACGGCTGAAGAACAGAACCCAAGCTGCTTGATGTCCAGTGTGAAATATCCAGTCAGTCATGATTTGGGGTGCAATGTCCAGTGCAGGTGTTGGTAAACTCTTTCTTAAATCCAAGGTCTCCGCAACAGTTTACCAGAATGTGTTAGAGGACTTCATAATTCCTTCTGCTGAGGATCTGTATGGAGATGGAGATTTCATCTTCCAGCAGGACCTGGCCCCTGCCCATACCGCCAGAAGCACCAAAACCTGGTTTGATGCCTATGCCATCATAGCACTTGACTGGCCAGCTAACTCTAAACCCCATTGAGAATCTATGGGGTGTTATCAAGAGGAAAATGAAGGGCACCAGACCCAAAAACAAAGAAGAACTGACAGGAAGCATCAAGGAAATCTGGGCTTTCATAACTCGGGTAATGCCACAGGCTGATTGCTTCAGTGCCACGGCGCATCGAGGCAGTGATTTAAAGCAAAGGGATTCCAACCAAGTATTGAAAAGTTTTGAAAGTACCATATTTTGATTGATTTAATGCGACCCTAATTTCTTTCTTTTTTTTCTACAAAAACCGAGAATTGTAATTTCTTCACAGTATTAAAGTTTTTTGAATTCTTGATTTTGTGGGTTTTATGAGCTCGAAGCCCAAATTATGTAAAATATAAACAAATAAATACTTGAAATTGTTTAAATTGTGAGCCCTGAATCTATAAACTATGAAAGTCTAACTTTTTCAATTAAATTATGGAAATAAATAAACCTTTCCCTGATATTGAAATTTTTTGGAAAGGGTCTGTACTGTATGCATCTCTGTAGGCCTGAATCTGTACCGTGTAGAGAATGAATAATCCCAGTTTTAACCTTTTCCTTTTTTTTGGTTTTGTTCTTGTTTTGGGTGCATAGATTTGTGGTGTATGGAAAAATGTAGCCAAGCCTCTTCTGCGACAGCTGCACAATGAGCAGTTGCGCATCAGCATGAGCACGTCAAGCGGCCGACAAGAGGAAGTGGAAGGGAAGATCATCAAACACAGGGCTCTGTTCGCCGGTGAGCCATTTTGGGACATCATTTCATTGTTGATTTACACTTACCAGCCTCAACATTAGTAGACCTCCATTTCTGAAATTTGCTGAACATGTTTATCATAACAGAACGCACAAAAAGTCTCAAGGAAACATTCCTGAAATTGAACAGAAAGTTATCTGTTTTGATTTGATGCTACTATTTTGGGTGTATATGTATGTTGTCGAATTCTGGCTAGCGAATTTGCCCAAATCCGCCCCGATCAGACTCCGGTATCAAAGGGCAAATGTCAAATTGCAAGCTTTTTTGGCCTATGCCATCTATCTTTGTCATCGCAGAGCATGGCAAGTTTTTTTTATTATATATTGTAGTTTGCAGTGGGCTACGTTTGCATAGCAATCAAAGCAAAAATAATCAAACTGCTTCTCAGTGTGATACAGTATAGTTCCACAACACAGCAAACTACAAACACACTAATAAACATACTTGGATTGTTAAATTGACATGTCAATTAAAATGGACAATTAATGTCTTCATAAGCAGAATTTCTAAGTAGTGTATTGTATTGAGCTGTACTGGATCTCATTGCGTTCTGCAAATGTACATAACGACGTGACCAATGCGTGGGTTAGCATGCTGTTTTTGTTTCTGCGCTGTAGTTCTCAGTCATCTCAGTATTTAGAAAAAGGCAGAATTGTTTGTACATTTTCAAAGGTCTGTAAAAGAGTACAAATAGCGAGTTTATGTTTCTCATTCATTGTGAACAGAGACATTTAGCTCCACACTGACGTCAGAGGTGGAGAACGCAGGCATGGGCGGTATTGCCATGTTGACGCTAAGTGACACTGAGAACAACCTCCACTTCATCCTCATCCTTCAAGGCCTCATCAAAAACAAAGACAAAGGTAGGGGAAGACGATCGAGTTTAAAATACTCTATACGGTATATAACTAAAGAGAAAACCCTGTTCATTTTGTTTGGAAAAATAAAGACTTTTCTGTAGTTATTTTCACTCCATCACTCATTCTGTCACCGCACTTACTCGATTTTCGTTTCTAAGTGAGTTGAGCTGTTTTTTTCCCTCCACAGAACCCCTTTTGGTTCCCATTCGAGTCCAACTTCTTTACAGGCAACACACCCTGAGAGAGATCCAGGCCAACATCACATCTCATGTGAGTAATAGTCAAAGCAGCTGATGATGAGTCATTTGACAAATAAACAACACAAAAAATAAATAAACTACAAGGGTGCTTCATAAAGGCAATGCAGAACTATCCCAATCCAACATTGCACACCTTCGTGACTGCCATGATTCCCGCTTGTGCCGAGCTTTTCTCATTGGTATTCATGCACTGTAAATTAAAGGTTGCTTCCAGATGGACAAAGATTAATTTATCCATATTTTTGTAATGTAATGGATCTTTCCTTGACTTATGCCTTACAGTTCCACCAACATTTTGCATACTAGTCGCAACTAACAAATAAACACCGACACAAAACATAAACCTCCTTGGCAGTATGTAAGAAGTGGTGTAGTTTGAGGGTTTAGTCTCAGCTTTAAAATTAGGGGGGGGTGGAGTAGTTAAAGAGCAAAAGATACAGTGAGACGCCCTCCCTTTCCCTCCGAGATGGATGTGGTCTGACCACCACATCCGAGTGCTCTTCTCGTCATCGCTCTGATCTAAGCTAACTACTCCGAGACATGATAAGAGAAAGAAAATGGATGGAAGAGTGAGGGGAAACAGGAAAGAAGAGAAAGTGTTTTTGTGAAGGAGAGTGTCTCTTTGCTGGAGACAGATGCGACGCCGGGATGAGAGACGGAAGACGGACGATGGACTGCATCCACACTTCTCACACATGCCAGTGGTTAGTGGTCTGTGGGCAGAGATGGATGGAGAGAGGAAAAGGGGGGAGGAGAATCGATGAAAGGAGGGCCTGGTTTGAATTGTGCCTGGAATGGCGTGAAGGAGAGACGTGTCTCTTTCAGGCCTGTCAGCGAGCGTGACCATGTGAAAAGCTTGCGTTCTGCCACTGCCACATGACTTCTTTTTAGTGTCCTGGAGCTCCAGCCATAAATGCAATTCACTGACTCATTGTGGCTCAAGTTGAATACCTAAGGAATCCAAAAACATGTTGCTCACAAGCCTTCTTTCTGCTGCAATGAGTGTTGACACCATAGTTCTTTGTGAAGTGCGTGAAAGAACAACAATAATTCACTCCATTTTCTGTCATGCTTATGGTGCCCATTCCGTCCAGTACATATTACATTCTTTTGGCTCCCCCCTGCACGGCTTTATGCTACACGTATATTTATACTGCAGCATATTTATGCGGAACTGAGGCCCCGGGGTCATAAAACTAACATTTCTTCAACACTTCGATGTACATCTGCCATTTTAATCTAGCATTTCGTATTAATGTTCGCACCCATTCTCACCCTCGAGCGTAGTCCGTCTGTGAGCAATTTGTCTGAACATGCAACTGCAATGCAAGCAATATTATTGAAGCATTAAAGCACAGGTGTTTACCGAATTTCTGCACGAGAGATTTTGTTGTCCACTCACTCTTTTGCTTGGCTTGGCTGTTCTCAGCTCATCTTTATGAAACATTTTGAAGTTGGAAACAGTTGGTCGATATTTGATATTTTGATTAAGTAAGTGATGACTGTGGTTGTATAACAGGAGGAATGACTTCAACTGTTTGTTGAATCAGCATCTTAGCTTCTGCCCTACCGTTCCAATCTGTGCAGGATCCAGACTTTGCAGAGGTGCTGACAGACCTGAATAGCCGCGAACTCTTCTGGCTGTCTCGCTGGGCAGCTAGAGATCGCCGTAGCAACACAGGGTCACAATCCCCTGCAGATCTCTGGATTCATTACGGGCAGAAAATCATGTGACAGTAAGTGTAACCAAAGATACAGTGCATGTACTGTATGGCTACTGTTGAAACTAGACTTGGTTCTGGAAAATGTCTCATGTTTAAACCAGAGGTGTCAATTCCATTTTCGATCAGGGCCCGCATTCACCCCAATTTGATCTCAAGTGGGCCGGACCGGTTTATTCGTGGACGAATAAGCTATACTTAATGAATTCAAATTGTTTCTCTTTTTTTAGTGCAAATACCTACAAATTGGAATTAGAAGTACATTTCGAAAATGTTGTCTTTTTTCAAATCATATAAGCAATCTGAAATTTCTCAACAGAAATTAGTGCAATTTCAACAATATTATGAAGCAGTGTTTTTATTTACACTTGTACAACTTACCGATCACATACAGTATTGTATGGACCTTTTATAAAACAACTTATTTAGAAATCATTTTAAATTATCATACATTTTCATATCCGTCCAGAAATCTCGCAACCTCAACTGACTTATCGCATCATACAAATTAAAGTGGCAACTTTTCAGACTGAGGATGCAAATGCCCCTCTGCCTTGTAAATGTATACATAAACATACATACAAGTTGCGACAGTGCATGAAAAAAAAAAGTTAAAAAAAGGCTTACTTTGCTCCTGAAACTTGGCATTTTTTGTATCCTTCACAAGTGCATCAGTATCAGGTGTACAATTCTGATTAACAGCCAATTGCAGAATGTCATTTACAGTAAGTGGTCGTCACTGCGCCCTCCAGTGTACAGATTTAGAGACAACAGTTAATTTTATGGAAAAATTGCAGATAATGTGTTGTGTCCCCACTGGCCTGATTGGACCCCCTGACTGTCCGGGCTGCACATTTGTCACCCCTGCTTTGAACCAAAAAAAAACCCTGCAAAAACTATGCTTTGTCGTCTTTGCGGTGAAGATCTTCAGTGTGCCATTCTACTGTTGGCTTATAAAAAAAAAAAAAAAAAAGGTTTTGATGGTAGCACGTGTCTAGCAGTTAGCCTTCCGTGTCTAGCAGTTAGCCTTCCTCACAGTTCTGAGGTGCAAGGTTTGAATCCCTGGAATTTGCATATTCTCCCCACGCTTGTGTGTTTTGTTTTCCACATGGTTGAGTTTCCTCCCACATTAAAAAAAAACATTCTTGTTCGGTTAATTGAATCCAGAAAATGGATGGAAATTTTCGCCATTGCTATTGGTGACTTCCTCTATTCATTCTCCAGTTACATAATTTTCGACGTTATGCTCGAATTTCTGTCCCACCAAAATTTTGTGTGAAGAGATCGACAGAACGGTCGAAAGTTTCAAGAATATTTTGGACAGCATGATTGTCTGTCACTGTTAAAGCACACACACGGTCATATCATAACATGCAATATGAACGTTGCACTTGCAACGGTGCTTTGCCCCCTTAAACCCCAACCCCCCATAAAATAGACAGAGACGCACACCTAAAGTTGACTCCCGCTCCTTAAGGTTACAGTCTGCTGCACCTGACGGTCCGCGTCGGTTGTTAATGTTAGTGCTGTGATGTAATGTGTGAAGAATTTGAACCCAGCGCAGTCTTTTCACCACTTTTCTCTTTTCCTCCTCTTCTTCGTCTTTCTTGTTCCTCTTCTTTCAACATTTTTCTGCCCCTTTTTTTTCATTTTCATACAGTGTTATCCCTCCTCTGCTCCTAATTCCTCTCAATCCTTTTAAACTCGCTGTATTCAGCAAGGGTTACCTCATACCAAGACTTTACCTTGGGTGTGTTTTTGTGAATGCGCCAGACTGTGCGACCACATATTCTATCGTCATATGGGTCTGCAACGTTTCACATACAATCAGATGTTGTAGGTCATATGTAAAGGAATATGTGCCCTGATTGACTTTTCATTGGATATGTTCGTGCGAGCACGATGTTGAGTATCGCACACCCTCTTTACCCTCAACTAAGAAATAAATTTGACAGTAATCATTGCCTCATTTTGCATGCTGTCAGACTCTGCAGCAGTTTTAAGTGAGGATTACTCTGTGGGGAGAGTGTGTTGAACCTCAGTAATGTGAGAGGAAAAATGCTCTTAAAAAGATTTTGATGAACGTCACTTTGTGTCTGGTTCAGCCATCCAAAGTGTGCTGTCCAGCGGTGATGCACTGACTCCTGGGAAGACTGGAGGCATGGGCTCCGCTATCTTTAACCTCCATGATAACGGCACACTGGATTATCAGGTATGGATATGTCTGGGATTTTAATGAATAATGTTATTTTTCAGATTAGACATTTATCATATTGCCAATTTTAAAAAGTCTACCGCTAAATTGGTTATTTCAATGACATTTTCAACAGCTTTTGGATACAATAATATTTTAAAAAGTAGGGCCAGACCCACTAATCGGCCAGCCTATTTAATCGGCCAATATCAGCCCTTTTCAAATCGGCAATTTTTAAAAATGTTTTATTTATTTATTTATTTATTTATTTTTACACATTACCACATTACAACATAGACAAACTCATTCAAACAAATATGCTGATAGTTCTCCCTGTTTTAAAGTTAAACAAATACTATGTATGTATACAAAGTATTGTTAAACAGTCAAAGTTTCTGCCTGTAATTCATATCTTTATTGTTTAAAGTGTTAAGAGTCCAAAAAAAAAGATGTATTGATTACATATATTTTTAATTAATCAGGCGATTAATAAGTTATCCAAATTTTACTCTGCCAAATATCGGAATAAGCTTCAGCCTCAAAAAATTCATATCAGTCGGTTCCCATTAAAAACTTTAGATTTTCGCACAGTACTGAAGTAATATAAATTAGTTTAATGGATACTGAAAATGAAGCAATATCTGCATTTCAACAAAATTTGCAACCCTGTTCCCCAAATTCAGTTTCAAGTTGCGGGTCTCACCGGTGACATGGTCGGGCTCACTATTGAGCTGAAGCCGCGGCGACGAAACAAGCGCTCAGTACTTTATGACTTGACGCCGGAGTACAACAAGGCCACAGGCAGGGCAGTGGGCAGCTGGAGTCGCTTGGAGGCCCGGAACATTCACATGCTGCTGCAGAACGAACTCTTCATCAATGTGGCAACAGCTCAAAACCAGGATGGGGAATTGAGGGGCCAGATCAAAGCACTGCCCTATAGTGGCCTTGAGGCTCCAAGGCATGGTAAGAATCCTTGGTTGATGCAATTTTAGCCATTCCACATTTACAAATCCATCTATACATCTCATTCAATTGTTTACTTCCTCCTCCAGAGTTGCCCATCCCTCTTGCCGGCCACTTTGTGTCGCCCCCAATTAGAACCGGCGCTTCTGGCCACGCCTGGGTGTCCGTGGACAAATATTGTCACCTTCATTATGAGATCGTTGTGGCGGGCCTCAACAAGGCAGACGACCTTACAGTAAATGCCCACCTGCACGGCCTCGCTGAAATCGGGGAGCTGGATGACAGCAGTGTCAATCACAAGAGACTGCTGACTGGCTTCTACGGCTCGCAGGTACATCACCACGAACACTGTCGATAAACGCAGCATTGGGTCGACAGGCCCACAAGCACACGCAGAGCCAGAACACAATCTCAGTCTGTTTTAACCCCTCGCTCTCGTCTCCTCCAGGCTCATGGAGTGTTGAAGGACATCAGTGCTGAATTACTGCAGCACTTGGACCGAGGAACAGCCTTTATCCAGGTCAGCACCAAGCTCAATCCAAGGGGAGAAATTCGTGGACGGGTATGTGAAGAAAAGTTTTCTTACTTAGTCAGCTTGACATATGAATTGAATTATTTTTTTGTATTTTCTCAAACATTTATGCTCCGTGTTTGCCTCATGGATACATAAGTATATTGAAATGTAAAACAGTCTACTGGAAAAGCATGACACCTTTATTTTTTACTACAAGCATAGCTGCAGTATGTTGACCTTAGCCACGCACGTTCTCTTGTAACAACTATTTTATATATTTTACAGTTATGTATGCTCGCAAGCTCATCCTAGATCACAACACAACATAGCAAAGAGCCAATGGATAACCTTTGACTGCAATAAACGTCTTGAGGAAATGTTACTTGGCAACCTGTCCTGGGTGTACCCTGACATCTCGCCCAAAGTCAGCTGGGATAGGCCCCAGCTCACCAGCTAACCTAATGACGGCAAAAGATGTAGAAAAGGGATGGATGGATGTATGAATGGATAAAATATTGGAAGGAATTTTCACCAGAACAATCCAATGACATTCTCTACAACAGCATCTAAAGAAATGAGCACGTACAGTACAAAGATGGTAGTTATCTTAGTTTTTCTTGACACTATTAGAGGCATTATTTCACAACTGTGTTTATTATGTTTATGGATGCACAGTAGTTAATGAACCATAGAAGCACCATTGTAAAAAAAAAACAAATTGCATTAAACCACTGCTACATAATACATTGATGAATGAAATTGACATGATAGTTCCTAATGAAATGGGTGGGGGAGACAAGTATCTACTATAAAACCGAAATAAATATTTACTAAATTTTATACCTCACAAGTGTAATGTCTTAGCACCAGAAAAGACCCGGATGTGGTAGTCCTTAGTGGGCTCTTGTAAAAGTTTATGTGTCTGTGTGATCGTTAACTTAGCACTCACAAGCCCGCACACACACACACACACACACAACACACACACACCTTCACTGACAGCAGGTGATGTAGGAAAGTGTTATTATTGGGGCTACATGCACACACATGCACGTATGCACACACACACACACACACACACAAAAACACACCTCTTTTGACTGTAAGCCCACTGGCAGCTTTAATGATTTCTCCTGTTAATAAGGGCGCCAGTTGAGTCCAGCTGTTTTAATATCAAACAGGTGCAACAATAGCTCGCCATCTGTGAGCGGAGAAACTCTATTTAGAAACAATTCGCACTTTTCCGTCAACATCTCGCTTTCCTTTCTTTCCATTTTCCGATTATGTCATTTGTTCAGGTCCATGTGCCCAACAACTGCGAGTTTGGGACTACAGGGGGCTTAGACGAGGCCGAGTTTGACGACCTTTTTGTCAAAGATCCCGAGGCGCTGAAGAAAGACCCTCATACCTGCTTCTTTGAGAACCAGTACCACGCTCACGCATCCCGCTGGACTCCCAATTATGATAAATGTTTCTCCTGCAGCTGCCAGGTAAATGAAAAGCAACACAGTGAGATGTGACTTTGAAAGTTGAGTCTATAAGGAAGAATGTTTCTTCTTCTTACTCAAGTCTCTAATTGGGAAATCCTATTTTTCTTTCATTGTAGAAGCGAACTGTGATCTGTGATCCAATAATCTGCCCGGTGTTGACCTGTTCCCAAACTATCCAGCCTGACGACAAATGCTGCCCAGTCTGTGATGGTGAGACTTTTTTTTTTTTTTTCACTACATCATTAATTCAGTGCGTCCTCTGTTTACAACAGGCTTCCGTTTCTACCGGGGCGATGTAACTCAAATTTGTCCATACTTTAAGTCGTCTTTTGCCATGTGCAAACAATTTAATTGTGCGCCATTCTTAAGCTCAAAATGGCGATATGTTTGTTTCGCCGTAAACTCAAAGATCCCATGTATAGTTTTTTTTGGGGTCGTAAACAGGTCACCTTTTTTATCATGCTGGATCACATTCAAATGTGTTAGTGACAGTACTTGAGAAGGGCAAAAATCGCATCTTTTAATTCAATTTGGATTACATTTCCTCATCGATTCAATGCCATTTAAAAGACTGTTAACAGTTTAAATTGAGTCAACCTTGTTTGTGGAACGGGATTGTTTTGTTTTACCGCTCTTATAGTAGATGCAGTTTACACTGTGGTCACCTTAGTCCATGCATTTCTAGTTTTTATGTGTGCCACTTTTGTTAAACAATCATATATTACGTCTCCATTTCTTTGTTCCTTTCAGAGAAGAAGGAAGCAAAGGACACAAAAGTTCCAGAAAAAGTGGAAGAAAATCCTGAAGGTGGGTGTTTTTCTTTCTCTCGTCTAGAATCTGTTTGTGTCATTGGTCTGTTTGCAAGTACACTGCAAATTATTTGGGGATTTTCCTGCCAGCAATACGCAACGTAACAATGCAATGTCTTTCTCTTAGGTTGTTATTTTGAGGGAGACCAGCAGATGCACGCCCCAGGAACGACATGGCATCCTTTTGTACCTCCCTTTGGTTACATTAAATGTGCCGTTTGCACTTGCAAGGTATACATGCACCAGCACTCACATCTGGCTTTACTTTGCAAGGCCCCTAATGGGTCATTTAACTTGCGTTAGCTCCGAAAAAAACAGGCATGAATATGTCTCACTCGTTCATTTGAGTCAAATGTGGAATTACAATGAACATTTTCTCAGAAATGGCTGACTGAGAGCTGAAATGCAGAAGAAAGAAATTAACTGGGGACTATAATTACGGTTAATACGCGCCATATCATAGTAAAGCCCAGATATCAAGAAAATATGCACAGTGGGGCTGCGATTGTATGCTCAATATAGGAGTTCCTCGTTTTATGAAGGTCCCGCTATACGATGTTTGGAGGTGACAAACGACACGCAATGAACTATTTTGCGCAGCGGCACACTCGGTAACCGTCATACATACTGTTTCATTTGAATGTTTTATATTAATGGCCTAGAAGTGTTTTTCATGCAAATGTTTACAGTAATTGTAACTGTCAAGGGGAAAACGTTAACTCATTCGAAGACAAGAGACAGGACAAGCGCATTGGCAATAATGAGAGATGCAATGTGGTAAAAACTTGCACGCAAGGAGGCAGTTCAAATGCAACTTGATGGCTGCTTTCTAACAAGTGTCTGGCTATTTCTCCTTAGGCGAGTTATAACTAACATCGAATACATTTCAGAAGGGCAAAAGTATATAGATAACGATTGCGTTAGCGTAGGTTTGCGATAGATGTGATGTGTTCTGACTGTTCTGATTTGCTTTACGCTGCAGCCATAGGAACGGAAGTCTGTTGTAAACCAAGGGCCCCCTGTAATTGCTCTGATTGTCCTAAAATGCAATCATCACCATCTTGCGCTTGTGTCGATTGTTCTGTTATATTGAATCGTCTATCAAAATAATGTGCAGTATTTCGTAACTACAACAAATATGCTCACTATTTTAAGGCACGATATGAGTATCAAGCTTTGATTCATTCACAGCATTTAGTGAAGTGGCTCATAATTCCTGTCACTTCTCGCAGGGTTCAACCGGTGAGGTACACTGTGAGAAGGTGACGTGTCCAGTGTTGACATGCAGTCATCCGGTGAGACGAAATCCCTCGGACTGCTGTAAAGAGTGTCCTGAGGAAGAGGAGACCCCCGGGGACCTGGAACACGCTGACATGATGCAGGCAGATGGGCCGAGACACTGCAAATTCGGCAAGAACTATTACCAGAACAGCGATAACTGGCATCCGTGGGTACCCCTGGTGGGAGAAATGAAGTGCATCAACTGCTGGTGTGATGTAAGTATTGTCAAAGCTAAGCGATCGTGAACCCAGTTAATATGGACAAACGTTTAGAGACTTAATTGCTCATTTCTCATCAGATGTTTGACTAGATCCCGCTGAATCGTGATTCAATTGGACAATTTTATGCTTCCAACTTTGTAGGAACACTTTGGGGCACAAGGCAAGTTCCATAAACACATGCTTCGATGAGTTTGGGTCAACAAAACGAACGAACCAAAATAATGGTACCAACCTATGGAAGTAGAGCAGCTTGTCCCAAAAAGTATTTACTTACACTGAAAAAAAAAGTCCTTCATTTTATCATGTACATCAGTCCGTTGCACATGATTTGAAATGTGGTAAACTGACATAATTTTCTCCTCGAAAATACTGAAATAATATCAGTCAGTTTACCACATTTTAATCATGCGCAACCGATATACATGTTCGAATTAAGTCAATTAAAAGGACTTTAATCATTTTCTAGGATTCAGCAGAAGCTGTTAACATTACAAACGATTAGACCAACTTTTTACTTCCCGTGGTTGCAATGGCCAAGTGTCGTTTGTCCAAGATCTAGATTACGTACCATGTCAAAGTTATGCTCATGATCTTTTGTTTTTCATCCCCACAGACAATTAAACCCGCTTATGTATTTAAAGCATTTTACGATCCAACTCTTGCCTCTGTCTTACATTTCCCATTACCTATGGGTTTGGGTGAAAGATGAAGCAATATTGGCACAATATTGTGTGCTCCTTCATTTGGTTTATTCTGTAAGGAACTCAATTCCAACTCAGGCCATCAACAGTGTTGTACCTGAACGAGTTCAATGAACGAAAGTTCATGAACTAGTTCATATTTTGGGTGAACGTGAACTGAACTCAGTTCATTTCTGCCTGATTAATGTTATTGAGAATGCGCTCATTCTGGCTCATTCATTTTCATTCAAGAGTGCCAGGTTTTGTTAGGGACTTCCAGGACAACACGGCTGAACACACTATGCGAGCCTTCATGTGTCGGGGGATAAACACCGTATTTGGCAACCGATTTGGTGCGCCCAAGGCCGCCATTCATGGCTGCCATGTTGCAGCTGCGTGAGAACGCGAGGTGCGTTCAGGGACACTGCGTAGATGGGATTGAATATGTTCCTTTGTAAAACAGTATTGTATTTGTATTGTATTGTAAAAATGGATTACGAGAAAAAATATTATTTGAATCAGAATGCTTTAGTTAAAACAATGGTCACACTGTTAGAATATGGAATTAATTTTGTTTTGGAATGTTCTATAAGAGCGGCACGGTGGACGACTGGTTAGCACATCTGCCTCACAGTTCTGAGGACCGGGGTTCAAATCCCGGCCCCACCCGTGTGGAGCTGGGCACTTTTCTTTGGGCACTCCGGTTTCCTCCCACATCCCAAAAACATGCGTGGTAGGTTGATTGAAGACTCTAAATTGCCCGTAGGTGTGAATGTGAGTGCGAATGGTTGTCTGTTTATATGTGCCCTGCGATTGGCTGGCGACCAGTTCAGTGTGTACCCCGCCTCTCGCCCGAGGATAGCTGGGATAGGCTCTAGCACGCCCGCGACCCTAGTGAGGATAAAGCGGTACAGAAAATGGATGGATTTTATGAATATAGTCAGCCAGAGCTGCGAGGAATGCAGTTATCAATATCCTTTCACCATCGTTCCTGTCATACTGTTGCATGTTTTTGTTTGCACATTAAGGACAAAAGTCATGTTTCTGTTTTAATTCTTCATTTTAAAAAAGACAACAAGTTTCTCCATGTTTTTGAGATTGTAGGGTGAAAGCTGCAGCTGGCTAATTTGTGTGAACTGAATGGATGGCAACAATGGGGGAAATGAAATGCCAATAATTTTAGGGTACTCGCCCTTCAACAAAATGTAGGAAAAAAAAGAACTCTGAAGTAGTTCATTCTTGGAATGGTGAACTTAGTTCCATTTTCTTTAATTATGAACTATAAACTGAACTAGTTCATTTTTGGAACGGTGAACTGAACTTTGCACTACATGGTGTAGAAAATGAACGAATGAAAATGAATGAATGAAAAATGAAAATGAACACCTACCATCAGCCAGGTTAGTGCACAGGATTTACAACTATAGTTTCTTCCTGCGCACTGTCATAGGAAAGAAGACCTACTGTATGTGTTTCACAAAAGTAGAGACGTGTGGTGCATGAGATAATCTAATAGGCAGAAATTTCTCTTGAGAGTTGTTAAGCATCAAAAGTGAACTAATCGGAAAGTAAATATTGCACTTAGATTCTTCAGCTATCCAAAGTAGAAGATTTTTGCTTTGCTTCTGCCAGATGTGTCGATAAGGTTTGCTTGTGTTTGCTATATTAACTTTAATGAATAACAACGTGTCAGTGTTTTATTTGGGAACCATGGCCAGTTCCTCTGGGTATAACTTAATAAAAGTGAAAAATGAAGCAATGTACTTTTGTTTCCCTACTAACAGGTCCAACCAATATCTCTCTATTATTTCCCACAGCATGGTGTGACGAAATGTCAGCGTAAGCAATGTCCAGTGCAGACCTGCTCCAGCATCACTCGCAGAGAGGGCTCGTGCTGTCCTGACTGCATCGGTAAGTGCTAAACACACCTCTCAAGCCCGGTACACGCATAGTTATGTATTTTTAAAAACAGATTATTAAAATGTAAGAGACCCCACACATGATGAGAAAAAGGCGTGTAATTGTGTGGCCCAATCGCATAACAATCGTGAATCTCCTCCCCCAAACCAGTGGTCATAGACTGACCTGTGAGAGGCCAATTACAAGACCACCAAAACATCAAATAACATCAAATTAATTAAAATTTTAAAATTGAAGGAAAAAACGGAGTATTATTGGGATGATGAAGCTGCGCGGTTCCCAGCATGCATTGTGCCATGCAATGCTAAACTTTTACTAACTAAGGGCGTTAAATCCTTATCGTCTGTGATTTTATGTTATCTGTAGTTTGTCGAATGTGTGTTATTTAATTGTCAGGTTGCAATTACTGTATGTTGCACTTTGTTTTTGTTTTGGTGTGCAATACAATGAAATTCCAGTCAGTTCCACAGTTAGCTAAGCAAAGTTAAGCCAAGCATTACCTGGCGACTTATCAGCCGATGAAGCTGCAATAGTGTTCTTCCTGCAAGTGCTACCTCTGGGAGTCAAAAGAGCTTCTTCTTTTATTCAGCAACGAACACCACATTATTTAATTTTGAATTCACCAGAGAGCCACAGCAGAAGGATGAAAGAGCAACATCTGACTCCACAGACATGGTTTGCTCACTTGTCTCCTTGTCACTTTTTGCCGTTTTTACTTTTGAAATGAGCAAAAGCAAAACATACACACAAGGTTAATAACAAAATGCTTGCACTTGAGCTAAACAGCCATGCAATATGCTGACCTCATGCATGACGCCGTTCAAAACGCCAGCCAAACGCAGTTTATCGTCATATTTGAATTGGAAATTAAATCTAATGTCATCATTTCTTTTTCCAATAGATTTGGGAGACGAAGTTGATCTCAAGATGAAGGCTGTAGACAAACCACCAAGCCGGAGACACTGACCTAATACAGAACACTCAAATAACCCTGATGACGACCTTTTTAAGAGGACCCTTCACCCAAACCCAGGACTGCATTCTGGGCCAAATAAATCCCACCCCTAGTCCCCACCCCGCCATCTCCCACCCACCTTGTCGTCAGCTTCAAGATTGTAAAGGACAAAGAGGAGCAGAGGTGGAAAATTAGAAGATGAAAACTTGAATAAATGAGAGCATTTTCCTCGTGATTAGTGACCTTGGAGATGACCAAACAGCTACTACAAACCTGCAGACTTCTGCTTCCTTTCATGAAATTTTCCTGGAAATATTTGCTTGCTTTAAAAAGAAAACTTATTCAGCAGCTTAACAAGGCAGCTTACGAATGGAAGCTTTGCATTTCAGTTGAATCTCACTGACAGGTCTTCTATTTTGGAGCATAACCTTAGCTACTGTACTATAGCTATTTCAAAGTGCTCTCACTGGACACCGTAAAGACACATGAATGTGTGAATCTGTGTGAGTCCAGATGTGTATGTTTGTGTGTGCATGTGTTGTGTTTTAAATTACAGCGAAACAGCTGTACAGATGGACGTGACATTAAACCCACTGGGTGACGAGGTGAAGTTCAACTTTTAAAAAAAAAAAAAAAGAAAAGGGAAATGGACAACTTTTGTTTTTGTTTGTTTTATGGGGGTTTCAGCCAGTTTCTAAAAGGATTCATGTCCACTTTGAGATTATTTCCACAAGTGATCAAGTCCATTTTTTCCCCTTTTTTTTTGAGACCACACAGAGAATCTCCAAGATGCTGAGCTGCTTCGTTTCTGTGCTAACCTTGAGCATCTTGTTGATCTCAGTTTTACTCTGCTTCACTTGTTTCTATTTTGTCACGTGTCTAACTGTATGACGTTTTTAATACTGTTGCTTAAGAACATGAAGCCGGTTTGTATTTGTATTTATTGAATGGTGTGGTGACAAAATAAAACCGAGATGATGGTAAAATGCTAATCAGTTGTTTTGTTATTGATGCCCCTAATCCCTGAATTTATCATCATGTTTCATTCATTTGTCATTTTAATGCGGGATATTTCAGATTAATTTTTTTTTTATCTCAGCTTTCATTGTAGCATACAAAGGAGTGTTCGGGCCTCACTGAAGAATACATTTGACAGTAGAATCGCAACATTACTACAATAGTCACAATATTAGGGAAAAAAATTCGGAACATTGTGCAAGTGAATATGAAGAAAACGTCTTTGGCCAAAACCTGTTTTTCTTTTACAAGGATTATAGTAATATAACAAGCATAAATATGTAAGTGGGTTAACATGAGGACTGTTGTGAATCTTGACAAGTTACTCAGTCCAAGTTTCACAAACAAATATTGACACATCAACACCATCATCAGTATAAACAGTTTACATTAGATTGGGCAGAAAAAGATGTTTATACCAGAAGTCAAAAATATCTTTTTGAAAATGAGAGCTAGTTCGCGGGTACAAATAAATGTGAAGGGCTACAAGTTTGATATGCACTTTTGTTGTAAAATAACACATTTGCTCAAATTGCCTTTAATTATGTGATGAGTAATAATTGATTATATTCATCTATGGAGATTCATAATTTGAATGATTTCACACAATATGCAGTATATCAAAAATTATTTGCAGTTTAAAAGAAAATATCTGTCTAAAGTTACAGTAATCAGCTGCTTACAGTGTTGTACGCACCATATCAGCACTTTTGATACCCCTTCCTATGACATTTTACAGTAGGTTACATGTATTTTTTTTTCTAAATAAGATTGAGGGTACATGAGCTGTACCCTGCAGTTCCCTTGTTGGAGCTTGGGTGGCGCTTTGCACCCCTCTCGCCCTCTCTCTCTCTCTCTCTCTCTTCCCAGTAATCAGCACCCCCTCGGCCACGCACCTGCTGTCAACCAGCCTTCATCATCACCTGCATTTAAGCCTGCGAGATCCAAGACTCCACTGCCAGAGTATTAACGTTCACCCGTGGTACACTGGCTCACAACTTACATGTCAGCTACGCCAGTCCTCGCAATATTTCTGACCTCCATGTTTTTCCTTGTCCTCAGTGCTCCTTCCGTGTTCCCCGCCTTGATGACGTCTTCCACCACAAGTCATCCACCTGCTCACGCCACCACCCGCCGCACGCTCCTTGTCTCGACCACCCGCCAGTACGCCTTAAGGATCCACCTTCGAATCTCTTCTCAATAAACCATTCTCCACAAACTTCTTCAGCCTCCGGCTGCTTCTGGGTCCAGTTAAAATGAACACCGTTGTATCGTGACATTGACAACAACAAGGCAAAAGTTGGCCCATATTCACGCAAGAACAAGAGAATCAAATAAAAAATATGATAAACAATGAAATCTGTAAATCTGTGGCCAGATCCTGCGAGATGAAGAGATAATGCATTGTGCCATAAAATGTAGAACTGTTGCCGTAATAATTGTAATAAAATAATAACGGTGGCCGACTGGTTAGAGCGTCAGCCTCACAGTTCTGAGGACCGGGGTTCAATCCCCAGCCCCGCCTGTGTGGAGTTTGCATGTTCTCCCTGTGCCTGCCTGGGTTTTCTCCGGGCACTTCGGTTTCCTCCCACATCCCAAAAACATGCATTAATTGGAGACTCTAAATTGCCCGTAGGTGTGAATGTGAGTGCGAATGGTTGTTCTTTATATGTGCCTTGCGATTGGCTGGCAACCAGTTCAGGGTGTACCCCGCCTCCTGCCCGATAATAGCTGGGATAGGCTCCAGCACGCCCGTGACCCTAGTGAGGAGAAGCGGTTCAGAAAATGGATGGATGGATAACATTGATCATGTGTTTATGTTACCCGTAGCTCTTTGAATGTGAGTAATATTTAACTCTTGCATTACATGCACTCGTATGTTGCCCCGATTGTGGGTTGTGTGCAATAGACTGACATCCCGATCAGTTCTGCTATAGGTTAAGTGAACCAAAGATAAGCGTTACCTGACCTGTTTCTGCTGTAAGCAAAAGGAGTTCTTTTTTACCCTGTGTAACTTATTAACACCACAATGAATAGAAACATTGATTTGACTCTGTTGTCAATGAGTACGGCAGTCAAGTTTACAGTAGCTTACTTTAAACTTACTGGTAACAGTGTTTCCAGTAACTTACTATAAAAACCAGATGAAATGTCTAACAGTGTGCACACTACTGTAGTAGCATGAAACCTGGGACTGTGAAAGATTTGTTGTGATTCTCTATGTTGACTGATTTGGGTATATGGAGAAATAAATTATATATTCATTAGTCTGCATCACTGGTCTTGTCTAGGGTTTGGTGAATTTACATTGTGTGTAAAGTATTTGCACTTTCTTTGTGTACTTCACTTACAGTACTCTAATCACTGATGTAGAATTGCAAAAAGTGTTTCAGGTCATCAACGGCAGTGTGTAAATGGTCCAAACAAAATGAAGTCATATGAGACGTATGTGATTCATATGATAACAAAATGAGTTTTGTTTTTTTTAAATAAACAAGTATGTAGTGTTTCGACAAAATGAGGCCTGTTTTTAAAATCTTGTTTAAGCAATCATATAAAATCAAGACGGTAGGAGACATAACTATCTTTTTTATAAAAGAAAAGAAAAAATAATAATTAAAAAAGGAAATACATAAATATCTATATGCAATACTTTGTATTTATAAACTTCTGCTCGTGTTTCTATTTTCAAATTATACCATTGACAATATTCTTGGGAAATCAGAAATATATAGGATATAGGATAGTAGTACTAACTATTAGTAACTATCTAGCTGAATTGCAGTACAGTCGTCCCGTAGAGTTTTTCCCCCTAGTAAAACAGCGCTCTCTGCTGGATAATGATGCATTGCATTCTTTTGATGTCTGAGACAGTTTTATCCAGCAAGAATCCATCTCATTATGCAGAGATCATGTAAAGCATCAGCTGGTTGTTTAGTTACATGTAGACGTAGTTTACTCTTATATGTGTATCTATTTTTGGAGCCAGGTGGGACATGATTATTGTTACTTAAAGAAAATAACTAACTAACTAATAACTAAATAACTAAAATATTTTCCATGATACTATAAACAATGTGGCATACAGACAAACATTAACACTTACATTCAAATTTATGGAATTTTGAGTTTTCAATCAAGCTAACATGCATGTTTTTGGAGCATGCAAGGACACTCAGAGAAAACCTACACGAGCAATGGGAGAACATGCAAACACCACACAAGAGCCAAGATACGAACCCCAAACCTTAGAACTGTGAGGCAGACTCGCTAACCACTTGTTTGGAACATGCTTTAATTAACGCCAGTCAGCTGACTGTAAAATGTTGACAAGCCAGTTATGAATGCCGAAAGATGGTCAACAACAAATTGATTGTCAAAGATTTTTTCCCTGATTTGGGACAATTTTGATGTGCTGAATCCAAATATGGCGGCACGGTGGCCGACTGGTTAGAGCGTCAGCCTCACAGTTCTGAGGACCCGGGTTCTAACCCCGGCCCCGGCTGTGTGGAGTTTGCATGTTCTCCCCGTGCCTGCGTGGGTTTTCTCCGGGCACTCCGGTTTCCTCCCACATCCCAAAAACATGCATTAATTGGAGACTCTAAATTGCCCGTAGGTGTGACTGTGAGTGCGAATGGTTGTTTGTTTCTATGTGCCCTGCGATTGGCTGGCAACCGGTTCAGGGTGTACCCCGCCTCCTGCCCGATGACAGCTGGGATAGGCTCCAGCATGCCCACGACCCTAGTGAGGAGAAGCGGCTCAGAAAATGGATGGATGGATGAATCCAAATATCACATTAGTTTTGCTCAATCGGGGCAACGTTTTGAACTATGGCCACATGTTTTTGTTTACATATGCAGGTATTTTTGCTTTAGAAGTTCAAATAAACAGAGATTCATTCCCTAAATTTTTAACAATGACGATGTAAGATTTAATTTACAGGTCTAGTACTTACTTTCATCAATATGTACGATTAAATTTTACAATAAGAAAAGTTGGTAATTTAATTAATAAACTGTTAACAACTTAGCATATAGACCTGACCTGAATAAGAAAAACCGGTGTAATTTTTTAATTCAGCAATGCAAATATGTCCTAAATCCGTTGAAATAACATAGACAATTTACACAAAAAAAACACAAAAAAAACTGTAACCCAGTGGAATCTAACAATGAAAAAAAAACATGCATGGTAGGTTAATTGACAACTCTAAATTGCCCGTAGGTGTGAATGTAAGTGCGAATGGATGTTTGTTTCTATGTGCCCTGCGATTGACTGGCAACCAGTTCAGGGTGAACCACGCCTCCTGCCCGATGATAGCTGGGATAGGCTCCAGCACGCCCGCGGCCCTAGTGAGAAGAAGCGGCTCAGAAAAGGGATGGATGGATAATTAACATCATTCTTTTTACTCACGAATCTACACTTTCCCTTGTATGATCCCTGGGGTCGCTCTCCTCAAACGTGCCCTACGATTTTAATGGTTGGTCATAGCGTTACCTGAAAATGTCTGTGCTGTCCTGTCTCTGTCATGTATTGAGAACAACACAACCACTTTGATTATAGTAAGTGGTTAAAAAAAAAAGACCTTTTTACAGCTTTGAAAATAAGAGCCAGATGAAAATGTTATGTCTTTTTGGTGTGATAGAGACTGTTGATGATTTTAAAAGGTTGCTCAAGGCTCACCTGTTTGGTTTAGCTTTTGACTGCTTTCTTAATCATTTATTTAAACATTTATGGATTATCTATTTATTCATTTATACATTCATCACACATACATACATCCTATTTTATTGTATTTCTTATTTCCCTTTATTTTTTTATGCTGTCCTATTGTCTTTTAGTCTTTTTAACTCTAAGTTAACGTTTTAACTAAGTTTAGACTTTATACTTTAGAATTTGTTTCTCTGCATTAACCCAAATCAGTCAACATGGAGAACCACAACAGAACCCTGTCCCATTTTTAATGCCTACTATGGTAGTGTGCATAATACTGTGAGCTCAAACATAAAATACATTTTCCAGCACAGGTTAAAATTAAAGTAAAAAGAAATGGAAATCTGGGGGGGGGGGGGGGGGACTGAAAAGTACAGTAAAGAAAATACCAGACATTGTATCTTCTATTTTTGTTGAAGACAGGTGACCTCACCTGTTGTATTTTTACAGTGCTGAAACCTGATTCGTGCATCTACAATTAACCAATCGTGTTTGGGCAACTGATGGCTGTGTTTAACCAACTGACTCATAGGCGGGCTAATTTGACAAAGCAACATTTGGGAAAGTCTGTGACTAAACCATTTTACTTGACAAAGTTTATTTAAATGTTGAACCACAGCAAAAGAGTATGGATAGGATTCATAAAACAAACATTTTGTATCGGTGTTTTCTGGAGTAAACCAGCCCACTACTGTGACAAACAATGGACCTTGAACTTTTATATGAAATGTAATGCACAACATGTACAACCCAATAAATTTTTTTTTACTTTTGTGGATACTGTACTTTGAATACTAATATATAACATTTTCTCTATGTATCCTAATACTAGTTAAAATTGTAATGAGAATCCTGTCAGTTAGCTCGTCACTACCACTTTGACTTTAATATTATTTTTTCTCCGACTCCATAAAGACTAAAATCAAAAGTATTACAATTATCCATTATCAAAACCTTACACTCAAGGAGAAAAACATCGCCTCAGAGTTGCACCACAATAAGCCTCACACTTTTTATAAAACAACACCCACAGTGATTTGCAAAACACTAAACACACTTGTATACATTAGACACAGAAGTATATCATGTTGTCACTTTCTTGCAATTTCAAATAACAATTTTCAAATAATATTATTAAGACAGCCAGGCCCCCCCCAAAATAAACCTCAGGGTCCTGGGAAAGTTGTCCTCCTTTTTTGTCCCCTGTTCAACGCCCTTGGTTATACACAGTCAGGACACATCCTTTGGGCGCCCCGATGCTGATGGTGCATGTGGATGAGGTGGCCTCCCCCAGCCTCACCTGCTGTGTCCTGCCCGTCAAGAAGCTGTGAATCCACTGGCAGATGGCTGGCGAGAAGCTGAGCTGGAGAAGGTCGGAGGAAAGGAGTTCAGGGATGATGGTGTTGAACACAGACCTGAAGTCCACAAACAGGATCCTCGCGTAGGTCCTTGCGCCTTTCTAGGATGAAGTGCAGTCTCATGCTGACTGTGTCATCCACAGACCTGTTTGCACGGTAGGCAAACTGCAGGGGTGCAGCAGGGGTCCTGTGACAATATTATGGTAGTTCAGCACGATGCATTCAAAGGATTTCCTGACCACATATGTCAGGGCGGTAGGGCTGTAGTCATTCAGACCCGATATTGCATGTTTCTGGGGGACCGGGATGATGAAGCGTTTGAAACAGGATGGTGCTTCACAAAGTTCCAGAGATCTATTGAAGATCTGTGTGAAGACTGGAGCGAGCTGTTCCGTGCAGACTTTGAGGCAGGATGGGGACACAAAGTCTGGGCCCGCTGCTTTGTTGATCTTTTGTAGTTTGAAGCTGCATCTCGCATTCTGTTCATGAATGGTCAACGCAGAAGTCAGAAGTGCGATAGTGGTCGGTGGCGCGGCTGGGTGATGGCTGATGTGAATACAATTCATTACTACTTTCATGAGTCTCCTTTTATCACAGCAAGAATACATAAAAACAGTGTCCAACCAATGGTGAAATTGTTGAAATATGATTTGAAGTCAAATGGCAAAGATCTGGCAGAAAAGCCCTTAGTGTGCAAGCCTGTAGCCAAGTGTGTCTGTATCCATGGCGTCTACAGTCACACTCCCAATGCTCCCTTGTCATCGCTTAAGTCTTCAGTTCCGCCACCTAGACTCTAATCTCCAGTGATGCCCTCGAGGTGTCAGTAGTTTTCTCTGCACTTCAGTCCCCGCCCCATTCCTGCTGAGTGCTAAAGGCCACGGCTGTGTTCTCACCAGAGACGCCTCGTGAAGTGTGTCTGTTCCCTACATCCTTTGCGTTGCACTCATGGGCCAAAATGTTGGCCTCTTGCTTGACATTGGAACGACTCAATATCATCATTGATGTATCACAAAGCCTCAGTATTGTGTAGACAAATGCTTATTAACATTTTGGACTAAAAATAATCAATCCAGGGTGGACGCTGCCTTTTGCCCACAACCAGCTTTGATAGACATGTGGCCCTAAACAGAATAAGCAGTCGAAAATGTATGGATGTATGGTTATCAAGGCCAGGCAGCTTGTGAGTGGTGGTGCGTGTGGTCAGAAAGAATACTCTGTGATAGAATCTCAGCTCTGACTCCTTCTTGTGGAGTTGTCATTTTCTCCATGTGATTTCTCTGGGTACTCCAGCTTCCTCCCACAGTCCCATTGGATGCTAAGTTAGTTGGAGACACTGAATTGCCCATTTTTCAGTGTTAATGATTGTCTGTCTGTATGATTCTGTAAGTGATGGGTGAAAAGTTCATTAAGTACCCTGTTTCTTGCCTGAAGTCAGCTGGAATAGATTCAAGCTCACCCATGACCCTTAAGAGCGTAAGTGGTGCAAATGGATACATGATATCAATGTTGGCAAATGTATTGATGTTCAAAGACCTTAAGAGCAGATGTTCATAGTTCCTCTGCCTGCAGAATATTGAGGAAACAATGAGTATTATCAAATCTTACTGGAGACAACAGCTTGTCAGTGAATCTGTGGGGCTTGCTTCGGTAAAATGTTCACATTTTGTTGTTACACTACCATATTTACATTATTTATTTCGACGTTTTCCTACAAAAACATAAAAAGTCCAACTAAAAATTCTTGAAAGAACAACAGTTTTAACAGTATTCAGCCAGACATAGTCTATCAGTTATTTTCACTTAAAGCAGAAATAGTGCTCTTGTGTTTCACTAATTTGTCACCCTTTAGTCCCATAAATCAGTATAGAAGCTCTTTGTTTCCATTGACATGATTCCTCTTAAAGTTTCCTCATAGCAACGTTGTGTAGTTATGGTTGCCTTTTTATAAGACAGAACTAATTGATGTGTCTGTTTGTAGCAAAACAGTTACATTTATTTTACAAGCAAGGCTTAGAAGCCGCAGAAGAGCTCTTTGTTAGTGTATTTATATTCCCTAATTGGTAATACTACTACTACTACTACTATAATAATAATAATAATAATAATAGTGTTGTGCGATTGGTGAACTAAGACCAGTTGTGCTACCTCTAATACAGCTAATCCTACTGGAAGGTTATAATTGCCACCACCACAAACTACTATGATGATAAACATTCATCCATCCATCCCATTCTCAACACTGCTTATCCTGTTCAGGGTCGCGGGGCGCTGGAGCCTATGCCGGCTGACTTTGGGCGAAAGGCAGACTACACCCTGAACTGGTCGCCAGTCAATCGCAGAGCACATATAGACACGGACAACCTTTCACACTCACATTCACACTGTCACTGAGTGGGAACTGAACCCATGCTACCCGCACCAAAGTCAGGCGAGTGTACCACTACACCATCAGTGACCACAATGATAAACACATTAACCAATAAACACTTAACACACTTAACCTCTTAAACTGGGAGTCAAACTTTTTCTTCTGCTTATCCGGGGTCAGGTTGCGGGGGCAGCAGTTTAAGCATGGAATCCAATACTTCCACCTCCCCAGCGACTACATCCAGCTCTTCCTGGGGGATCCCGGAGTATTCCCAGGGCAAATGGAAGACATAGTCTTTCCAGCGTGTCCTGTGTCTTTCCCGAGGCTTCCTCCCAGTGGGACGTGCCCGGAACACCGCACCAGGGAGTCGTCCAGGAGGCATCCTAACCAGATGCCCGAGCCACCTCAGCTGACTCCACTCAATGCGGAGGAGCAGCGGCTCTACTCTGAGCCCTTCCTGGATGACGAAGCTCCTCACCCTATCTCTAAGGGAGGTGGGGGAAGATGCCAGTTGATAGGAGCCAGATGAGGTTTTCCAGCACGAGGACGATCCGTGGATGACCCAGGAAAGGCTGGAGAAACTTTGTGTCTCGGCTGGCCTGGGAATGCGTAGGGATCCCCCGGAAGAGCTGGAGGAAGTGTCTGGGAGAGAGGGAAGTCTGGGCTTCCCTGCTTAAACTGCTTAAGATGCTGGCCCGAGCGGAAGTAAATGGATGGATGGATGGATGGATCAAAAGTTATTTTTAGGGCGGCTTGGTGAACAAGGGGTTAGCTCATCTGCCTCACAGTTCTGTATGTGCCCTGTGATTGGCTGGCAAGTGGCAACCTGTCCAGGGTCCACCCCAGCCACTCACCTGCAGTTAGCTGGGACAGGCTTCAGCACATCTGCAACCCGAGTGAGGAAAACCGGTATAGAAGATGGATGGAAATTATTTTTGTTGTCTGAATTCTGGTACTTCTGCGGAGTGCAGATCATTTACAAAATGGACTGTTGAGAAAGATCCATCCATTCATCCATGTTCTATTGTCTTCATTATGGTCACAGGGGAGCAGGAGCGTATCCCAGCTAACTTCGACTGGAGGGCAGCAAAACACAGGGCACATATTGACACGCTAGCATTCTCAGCCTGATGGAAGGCATTCATGGAGTCAATAAAGCCGAACATTGTCAAAGACTATATTATGTGTATAGCACAAGGCAGAAGGATTTATGATGTCATCAGAATGCGTAGAGCCTTGGTGAGAGGGAGCCAGTTGTTCAGCCTCAAGGTGTTATGTTGAGAGCTACAATAAAGTTGAGCGAGTTGACGTTTCCTGGTCTTTTCCACATAACACTACAGACCAGATATGTGCGTCCAAGTCGCAAATATTTTGCCGAGATCACCTTGCCTCACTATACTCACAGGAGAAAAGAATGTGAGGGAGCTGGAATTGTCAGATTCATTGACGTCACAATCACATCAGAAATGGCTCATAGCTAAGGGAGGGAGGAGTAATTGCTGTTTGTTCTAGCCCCAGAACCAAATTAAGTTGACCTTGTTTTTATAATGTTGTGGGCTGAAAACGGGGGTAACCATTTATACAAATCAGAAGGGCCGCCACCCTCCCATGTTGTCCAATAATGTCTCCGGCGCCCAATCAGATTTCGGATTTATCATCCTTGATGTATTAACTCCCACAACAATACAAAGTTTTATTGAAGTATGGCAAAAGTTCAAAAGTAACGGTCTCGAGAACGCCGTCTGCGGCCATTTCGGCCGCAGACCATCTTCTTGCGTTCCTCTTTTGTCCTGTCCCATTTCTTCATACATGCATGTCTTCCGGTGACGTCATCACATCCTGTATGAGTGGTCCTTCCTAATCCTCTGCTCATGCAAAAAAAAAAAAGAAAAAAAACACTCTGACCCCCACTGTCTTTTACAACATAATACAATCTTCCCACCACAATGGAATGGTTATTGATCAATAGAACCTGTAACTGCCCCTGACTTGTATATGTCAATGAACACTACATGTTTAATCAAATAAAGTATATAGAGTTGACATTGCTATTATTACTGCATCTAACATTCGCAAAATCAAGTGGAATAATAAAAAAAAAAATCACTTTTACTTAAAAAGAAATATAGAACTAAATGAATCTTATAGTCTCTTTGTTCTTAACAATAGTACAGAGCTACTTTTATCAGTGGTCATTGTTGTGCTTCAGCAAAACTAAAATGTGTTTTAGTGCAGTCATGGTCAAGGCAATTAAATACAATTATCTTTAAATAATAAAAAAGGACCTCAGTTTTCCTAGTACTGTATGTAGGAGTCCAACTTTTTTTTTTTTTTTAATATAAAATGCCAAGTTTTAGGTACTTGCAAAGAATGTCATACAATGTCATACTGATCATCTAGGATTACAGGAAATCCTCATTCTGCTCCCACCCATAGCCTGTTGCCACCCAGCCAGATCCAAGCGTCTGCGGCGGGTGTGCCCTGCTCCACCACCTCTCAACACCGTACCTGCATCGCACTCCTGTCTAGCATTGCCCGGCAGTGCACATCTGGAACAACAACGAGGACCAAAGATGTCCGCAGTCCGCATTGCAGCATGGGAGCGATGCCGAGTAGTTCTCTCATATTGTCCGTTTAATATTTGAATATTAGAGTAATTGCAACATCGTGCATGTGCGGCGAGGGCATTATTGCGTGTGTGTGTGTGCGCGCGCGCACTGGTCGTTGTTTGATATGATCGCAGAGAGGGCGTGTCGTTGTTTAATAAATTGGAAGTTGACGTCGCAACCAATCAGAATTCGATCCAGCCCTGCTCGGATCTCCAAGTGAGGCATCAAGACCTACATTAGGTTAGTAGGCTGAGGTCTGTCCATGTCATGACACGTGGGAGTGTCGCCATGGATGAAAGTTTGTTTTTGAACTTGCAGGATTTGCACATGGAGGACTGCAGGTGACCGATCGCGCCTTCGGGACCCCCTGCTGGACTTTTGCCGTGGTGAGTCTACAGCGAATTGCGCGTCCACGTGCATGTGCGGGAGAACCCGCCTCTCAGCACGACTTCCTCACCTCGCAACTTGGAGCTGGGGGTGTGCGCAATGTGGAAGTGTCCCAACTAGGGCACCACGGTCACGGTGCAAGATTGATTTTTGCACATCAGATGTGGGCTTGAAAATCACAAGACCAGCTCTTTGATCTTACAGTGATCTGTGTTTTGATTAATGGGTGATTTTATATCTATTTATTATTTTTATTTTTTTCGGAAATTGACAAAACAAATATCTTTCTGCAGGCAGGACACTCCAGTGGCGCTTGTCCTAAGTCACATGCCACAATTTAAACCAGGGGCGTTTGTAGACCCCCCTCGGGGCTCGAGAAGAGAAAGACCATGTAGGTCGCCCTGGAAGATACATACACAAAGTTACGTTTCATTAAATGACATGTAAACTAACAAAAAACTAACAATTAACTACCAAAAGCAAACAAGCAAACTATATTGGGTTAGCTTTGTTTAAAATGTTCAGGCAATTATAGAATTGTCTGTGGCTGAAGTGGTTCATAGTAGGCTTTACACAATCAGGATTTTTGGAGCCGATCACCGATCCGCGAGTTTAAAAAAACGATAACCGATCACCGATCCGATCACAAGATGTCTATTTAAATGACCTGTTCATTTACTGTATATACTTGTGTACTTAATTGCTCAAAAAGATATATTTACAATACATAATGTATCTTTGTTCATCTATTTATGCGAGTGAGGCATATTGACAGACAGAACAAATGATAAATAGTCTTCTATTAGATGGCAGGAAGTAAATACAGTAATGTATCCACTTTTTGTGACATTTTTGCTTGTTGGTGTTCTGTGAGATTTTTAAATTGTAAAATATGTTCCTTGCGCGGCACGGTGGGCGACTGGTTAGAGCGTCAGCCTCACAGTTCTGAGGACCCGGGTTCAATCCCCGGTCCCGCCTGTGTGGAGTTTGCATGTTCTCCCTGTGCCTGCGTGGGTTTTCTCCGGGCACTCCGGTTTCCTCCCACATCCCAAAAACATGCATTAATTGGAGACTCTAAATTGCCCGTAGGTGTGAGTGTGAATGGTTGTTTGTTTGTATGTGCCCTGCGATTGGCTGGCAACCAGTTCAGGGTGTACCCCGCCTCCTGCCCGATGACAGCTGGGATAGGCTCCAGCACGTCCGCGACCCTAGTGAGGAGAAGCGGCGCAGAAGATGGATGGATGGATGGATGTTCCTTGCCTCCATAAGGTTGGAAATCACTCCTCTAGTCAGAACGTGTATTCTAATCAGTCAGGTCAAACCACATTACATGACAGAAATAATGGGTGCTAACTTACTGTAATGAAATTACTTTATTTTTAATTAAATGACTTCACCCACACAGAAACTTTAGAGCATGAATCGCGGCATGTTTACGTCCAACCGTTCGTGATACCACGAGCTTCCTAGGCTACATAACGTTTTGTTGCCTGCTCAAGCAAGCCTTAAACGAACGTTCTCTCCTGTCCTGAGCACCACCAACACACGTTTTTCTCCATTTTGTCCTTATAATACAGTCGGCGCGATCCACTCTTGTTGTCGGCGCCACGGTAACAAGTGTATCCGGTCGCATTTGAGTTGACAAGATAAAGCCCAATGATCGTAAAAAACGGGATGCGGTGTTATCGGAATACAATGTTGTATTGCAGTAGTCTGACATAGTGAAATCGTGAAAGAGCACATTTTTCTTGAAGCCTGATCCGGGTTACGTGTTGTCTGACTCAGACGTGTTGTATGTTCCACACCACCGACATGTTTTATTTTTTTAATAACTTTATTGGCCGTCAGACAAGGCTAAAAATAAACTCTCTTTTGGATTCAACTATACTGTGCACGATGGCGACGTGGAGTAAAACCGATCCGATCAATGACGTCATTGATCGGATCGGCGAATTATGACATTAAAGCCGATAGCATAAAATGCTAAATATCGGCTGATACCGATCAGCCCGATAAAGTCTAGTTCATAGTAACATTTAGTTTATTGTAACTTTTAGCCTATAGCAGAAAATTTTATGAGATATTTAATCTTTTATTATTCCAAACACAAATAGTTAGTTATTTTAGACACACCAAACTTAGAGCAGAATTGAGGTTGGAATAAGTTTGAGAATTAATGCTTTATTTTGCTAACAGGAGAAATTAGCATTGGCAACAGAACTAACTGATTGCAACATAGCAAATCATGTCATATACCTGTGCTTTGTAAACAAATTCAAAGATAAATACGGTACACTCTATTGTTTTGTCTCAGCTTGTTTTTTAGTGAAACCTCTGCTTAACTAATGTTAGCTAATAATGTGCAGTAAACTTCTTTGATGCTAAATAGGACTCGGACAAACTGGCATCACTGCTTTTCTCGTGTAACAGATACACATTCACACGTGCCGCTCTCTCATTTTTTCCTTTTCTTCACGCTATGTTTTTTTCTTCCTTTTTGCATGCCCTGAATAATTAATGCACTTCGTTTTATTCAACTGTAACTGTATTTTCGACAAGCCTGTGTCATTGCAGTTTCTGGTTAGATTTGTGTTGATATGGCCCAATATCAGCAAAGATGCCCACCAGCCAGCAATAACTAATAATTTCTCGACAATGACACTTTGTCGTTAGAGTGTTAAGCAGCACTGTGTCATTGATACAGCATGGGCCAATGTCAGCCTCCCTGTTAGTTTTTTTTTATTGTGGTGAATGACTTGTACAAACAATCAACACAATCAGTCACTCAATTTGATGTTAGTCACTTAAAAAAAATTGTTAGAGTGATGGAAAAGTCTTTAAATATCATGGCATAACCGGCAAATTGATAACACTGAGTAGCCCCCACTTTATTGCAATGACACAGCTCCACCCTCAGTCGTCATGGTAATGAAAGCAAGTGTAAACTATGCATGCTGTAATTCTTTATCAATTGTGTATTAAAATATCCATCCATCCGTTTTCTATAGCAATTTATCCTCTCTAGGCTCTGAAGCCAATCCCAGTTAACTTTGGGCATGAGCTGAGGTACCACTCAACTTGTACAGAAATAATAATAAATCACTGATGACATAGTAGTACACTGGCCACCTTCCTGTGACCCTGAACAAGCAGTATTGAAAATGGATGGATAAATGAACTCAATTAACTGGATTGTAAAAAGGTAACCTTTGAGGATACACAGCTAGAACTGACCAAAAAACAAACAAACAAAAAATGCACTGTGAGCTTACCCTTTTATTGTGCCTTTGCTTTGGATTCTAATAGTACATTATTATGCTGCGGGATCCTCTTCTCTGCAGCCTTAAATTTTTTTGCTGCCTCAGACTACTCCGAACTAAATAAAACAGTACAACTTGATTTGTTGTTTATTTTTGCGAGGTTACTTTCTCTAATCTCCTCTTTAGCAGGTAAAATACATGCTCTAAAGGGTTAAAGTCCAGAGATTGACTTGGTCTGTCTAAAAAAAAATAATCTACTTCTTACCCCTGATAATTGCCTTTGTTGTTTCAACAGTGTGTTTGGGGTCTTTATCTTGCTGGAAGTTAAAGGATTTCCCAACCAGGGCATGTGATGGAGTTTACCTCACAGGTCACTATTCAACAGACAGTTTGACAATGGTTGGGACAGAACGTGCATTGATGGATTATCACAGGGAGGTTCGATTTTGTGTTCCACCCTGTTGGCCGTGTTCAGAGTAAATGAAAGTCTGTGTGAGAAATACGATTTTACATTTGTCTTGCCATACAAGAATTCAGCCACCCAATGCAGTCTATGGTACAGTATGTCAGTATTGTTCCCAAAAAAGCAGGACATTGCAATATCCGTGTGCACTTTCACAGAACAGACACAACATAAATTCAGGTGTGTCTGGTGTGGTGTATGCAATATTTGCCACACAGCATCAATTGCTTTAAACACCCAGCAGTGAAAAAAATTCGTTTTGGGTTAATACACATGCAAAAGGTAATAAAATAAAATAATGTACTGACAAAATAAATATCTTTTAAAAATGTTTGGGATAAAATTGTCACTGAAGTGTAACTGTTGATTTCACTGTTGAATTTCTGTTCATTTTTTCCCCGTGTTTGCTTGCTTGCTTGACAATCCTCATTTGTCACACGCTTTTGTTGTGTTCTTTTTCATCTCCCAGTTCCTTTTGTGAAGGCTGCTCGGTTTCTGCACTATCCTGGCTGTGAGATGTAAAACTTTCAGCTGGACCACCACCCCAAATGAACACACAGGCGTCAGGAATTTGCCAACCAACACCTTTTATTTCCATTTATTCCAAAAGAGAAAATATGGAGAAAAAACCCCCCACACAAAATAGAAATACATTTTATGGTTATTATAGCATGCATTCTTCACCCAAAGTTTTGACTTTATTTCATCATCAAAATAATTTTAATTGCTGACAGTGTAGTGGTACACACACCTGACTTCAGTGCAGGCAGCATAGGTTCAGTTCACGCTGAGTGATGGTGTAAATGTGAGTAAGAATGTTTGTCTCTGTATGTGTCCTGCCATTGACAAGCAACCAGTTTGAAGTGTAGTCACCCAAAGTCAGCTTCGATAGGCTCTCTGCTGCCTGAATAGGATAAGCGATATAGAAAATGGATGGATTTTACATTAGTCTTCCAATATTTTTTTTTGTTAGCCTTTACTGCTATTTTTGTGTTAGCTGCTTTGTGCACACAGAAGTAGATATAACTGCAAAAGGTTTTACTATTAATTATTTGTAACTTAACTATTAATTTATGAATGTATCCATATGGAATGACTTGAGAACAATGTTGTTGTGGATTGGAGTTCCAGGGTGTATGTAAATAAATTAAATGTTTTAGATTTAGGCTCAAACCTTTGGAATTTACAAGACACTACAGTGTAACGTATTTTAGTTGTGTCTTTCCAATATTTATATTAACTACAGAATAACTGTATAGCGAAATCGAGGCCCATGACAGCCATGAAATATCAAAAGCTTTGTTAATGCTTCCCTTGAAATGCAATGCACAGGGACAGCCAGCAGATAGCGCTGTATTGAGTGGATTCAATGCATTAAGCAGTGAATTATTTTCAAGGCAATTGTCTCAAAGTGGTTTTTGGTCCAGAAGCTTCGGTTTCTCCTCCACTCCTGACAAGCAATTCTTTAGCGTGACAATCAAGAGAATGCCCGCTACCTACTATGACTCACAACTAGTTTTATACCTGTTTTCTACCTGCATCCTGTCTAAACAGGAAATGATACAATCTAATAGTGTAGAGTTAGCATTCAACTGAATGAAACATAAAATATCAGAAAATACAAAAACAAAATTATAATTGGCAAGACAGCACCAAAATAAACTCAACCAAACTGTCTAACCTTTTGGAAAATAGGGCTTGCACATGTCAGTCCAGGGGCCATATGTCTTGTTTTACACAGAACAGCCCGGATATGAGGTGCTTTGTCCAACAACTGGTGCCTACTTGAGCCAGACGTGGATTTGCCTTCCTTTTAATATTCATTTCTATTTCATTTCATAGAAAGAAGTCAACATGAAAAAAACTACCCCCCCCCCTGTTTATTTAATTAGCACATTTAATCATCACAATCAGAATCATCCTTATTGTCCGAGTATGTTAAAAATACAAGGAATTTGTCTCCTGTAGTTGGAGCCATTCTAGTACTCCAAAAAAGAAGCCACCAAGAAAAATAAACATTTAGGACATGAACACCTACTGTACAGTAGGTAGAATCATTGACCAATATAAGGGTACCAGTAATACGGTCACCTTTCCTCAACATGCTAAATCTAGACTCTTGATTCCTTTGCCTGAGTAGGGTGCCATCTGACATTTGACAATAGCAAGACTATTTTCATAAGTGTGAACGTAAATAATGGAATTTTATATTCTTTGTTGTCGAGGTTGTTGCTGTTTTATTATTATTCTATTTACTTCTTTTTATTTTCACACATTTTAGATCGGTTTGCATGGTGAAAAGACACATGCATGCTGTGGGGATCTTCTCCTCTTGTCACTGTGTTTGCTGTTGCGGAGTCTGCGGGGCCGGGACTATTTTTCACTCATTCCTGATCTCGGGGTGGGGGGAACCACTGTGGTGACCTCCTGGAGAGTAATGGCGGTGTGATGGTGACTCGCCCATGTTCCGTGGGTGCTGGGGTGGTGCCGGCTGGCACCTGCCCGGGTCCCCCGCTCTGGCTGCTGGTGGGGGCGCTCCTCGGGCCTGCTTCCTCCTCTTCTCTCCGTTACTTGCTTCCCACTGCGGTCGCCTCGTCCTCTTCCCGTGGAAGAGCCGGGCGGTCCCCTGCGGGCTGTGGGGCCTGCTGTGGGGTTATTTTCCCTGCCTGGTTTGGGGGCGCGGAGGGGGTCCACCTCCCACGCTCAAGGGCGGGTAGTGGTTGCTGGTGGGGATGGGGGGGGGCCAGGGTTGGTGCTGCAGGTCTGGGTGGGATGGCCCTCTTCGTCAGTGGTTGTCCGGCCTAATGGGCCCGACCTGCGGGAGCCATACCTCTTAATAACTCACTTAGCACATACTCACACCATTCACTGTATATATTTCTCACTAATCACATCTGGTCACATAAACATATCAAAGGGTTCCAGGGGGACTGGTATAGGATCGGGAGGGTGTGGGTGTCGGATTGCGTTTCAGTACGTCTGTGCTGTTTCCCGCTCCGTGCGCCCTGCCCCTGCGCCCTGCCTGCCCCCCTGGAGTTTAAATGCATCACACACACGCCCCATGTTTTAATGCACCACATACACCTATCTTAGGGGGGGGGTTGGCTGTTAGGCAGTCGTGCCGGGCTGCTCTCGGTGGACCCCTGGGCCTGATCTCGCCCCTCGATTGATAGGGTGGGGTCCTCAGCCGCCGCATGTATCCGCAGGCACACACCCCTAGGACTCTTTCACTGGGTGTGGGGTCACGCACTTACTGCAACAAATAACTCATGAATATGCAAATCGCTTGTGTATCCCCTCACTTATACTCTCGTCCTGTACACTTTTATAATTTACATAATTAATGCCACCACACTTCAGTTGTACAGCCAGGTTCACGACCCTGGTCCTGCATGCTTCTTCTCCTGTCCTTGTCCTGTTCTATCTTGTCCTGTCCTTCCCTCACAGGGTGAAGCACTGCGGCCCCATGCAACACTCACATTTAACGTTTCATTGTTGTAGATAATGTAATGATTTACTTCTCTCATCCTGTTTACAATTAGTGCTTTGTCTTTTGTCTTTGTTTCTTTCTCCCTTCAAGAAACTTTGTTCTGTTCGACTGATCAAGTCTGACTCTCAAAAAACCTCAATTATAATACCACAGCGGAAGCTTAAAACTCCACTCTGACACAGTAAAACTGTTTCGGCATAAAAGAGATACAGATTTTCCATTCTGGTTTAACTAAGAGCCGAACAGGACAAAAAAAAAAAAAAAAACAACAACAAAAAAGAAAGTAATATGGTAATTCTGATACAACAACAATTGTCCAAATGATGCAGAGTCCTCAAGCAGTTTAAAGTGTGCCATAGTGTTGTAATACCGATAAACAACAGTTATGCAAATAACGCAGAATGACGAAGCTACAACAATGACTGCAGTAATACTGTCACAACAAAGATGCAGAATTGCCAAACAAATTGGAAAAATATCACAATGGAATTACTGTATATGAATACTGGTCCCATATTTTGGCTATTCACACCTCCATAGAGGGACTCTCTAACATGGACTAAGTATAAAAGTGTCAATTTCATTTTAACAAACAAAAAAACAGAAAAGGCCCCTCTGACAGCTACTTCTGTTTGACCCAGTTTTACATCCGCTTTGTAAAAAGGGGTTAGTCATGAGTTTATGGAAATGTTTGCCCATTCTTACAGGAGTGTATTTTTGTGGTCACACACTGATGTTGGACGAGAAGACCTGCCACACTGTCCACTCAAAATCAACCCAAAGGTGTACTATTGGGTTGAGGGCAGAACTCTGTGCAGGCCAGTCAAGTTCATCCATACTAAATTCTCTCATCTGTCTTTACGAACCTTGCTTTGTGCACTGGTGCTCAGATATGTTGGAAGAGGAAGGGGTAATTCCCAAACTGTTTGACAGTCCAAAATCTTTTGGTATGCTGGAGCATTCAGAGTTCCTTTCACTGGAGCTCAGAGGCTAATATTTTGGACATTTCCAAATTTGTGGGAACAGTTTGGAGATTGCCCCTTCCTGTACCAACATGACTGTGTATCAGTGCACAAAAGGTTCATAAATACATGGATGAGAGTTTGATGTGGATGAACTTGACTGGCCTGCACAATCCTGACCACAACCCTATTGAACATTTTTGGCTGAATTAGAGTGGAGACTGAGAGCCGGGCCTTCTCGTCCAACATCATTGTGTAACCACACAAATGCGCTTGTGGAAAAATGGTCATAAATTCCCATAAACACACTCCTAAACCTCGTGGAAAACCTTCCCAGAAGAGTTTAAACTGTTGTGACTGCAGAGAGTGGTGTGATGTCATATTAGACCCTAAGGATTAAAAATGGGATGTCACTTAAATTCATATCTGAGTCAAGGCAGGTGAGCAAAAAAAAAATTGTCAATATAGTGTATGTGAAAAATCACTTCCACAAAATGAGTGTCGAGGATTCTTTGCTTATATATGCCCTGCAAATGGCCGGTGACCATTCCAGGGAATACCTCACCTCTCACCCCAAGTCAACTCGGATAGGCTCAAAAGGCTCCAGCTCACACACTGGTATCATCATCAGCACTAGAGCAATTGGAAGATGACGATTGCTAGATGGATGACAACACAGCAAACCCGATGACAGGTTACGACAGGTTCTGTCAAAACTGCAGGCAGTGACAATTGTGACTTCTCAAAAACAAGTAATTGAAGCGTCAGGGGCCCGGACAAGTGAATGCTATGGCGTCACCTCGTTAAAAAAACATCCTATCAGATCCCTTCGGATGAAGTCAAACATGTTTATGTGGGGGTGACAACAATAGGCCTTACAGATCCAGATAAGTTTATCCCTGCGAGGCAATTAAGGGAACAGAGAGCAGTACAGTTATTGACAAAGGTTTACAGCATAAATAATATAAATAAATATCGGCATAAAATGTGTGGTACTAGAGGTTTGATAGCAGCATCAAAGATGAGCTGATCATGAAGCTTTAGTCCAAAAGAGTGAAGAAAGGCTGGTGACTGCTCATAAGTTTTCTGTCAAATGTTCAAGCCCTTACTGGCATTCTCGGGTGATTTCACGGTATACAGTATAATTAATTGTATGTTACTTTTTGTCTGTATTGTGGTTCCATCACCATTCTATCCAAGGTGCTTGAGAGCCACCTTGGTATTATGAAATGCAGTTAGAGTGCAAAAGAGTGCCTAGGCGCAGTGCCCCGCCTGCAGCAGAGACTTAGCAAAGCTGGTGGAAAGTTGTGACACGTGCACTCAGTGGCATTGCTAGGCCTATTTTAGGCCGAAGCCTCACAAAAAAATTGTCAAGCCCCCACAAAAGTATTTGGTAGTTTGTGTTTATGGCGAAGTTTTCTTCACTGCATAAGACAGTCCACTTTTCACGTTGGAAATGTTTCAAACCCCCACACTCCCCACCACGCCCTCCATGAAATTTTTTGGGGGAGTCAAAGCCAACCCAAACGTTAAAACCTAGCAACACCGCTGCATTCTGGTATAAGCAAACATATTTCAATGAGGCACTATTACCTACTGCATTCACATCAAGGATGGGGGGCATGGATTCTGTTACAGATAGCATTCTTAATTTTAATTGAGCACTTGAATTCGATCTTCGTACAATGAAGCATGCTAGAAGTGGTACGTTGGATCACAAGACCTTAGTTTGCATTACAATGATTACAGTATTTGCTCGGGAAAGGGGTTTCAGCCATGTGACATCAACTCCTCATTTTCTACACTGCAACATGGAGGCTGGATGTGATGTGATGTGAAGACAATGAAGAGTCTTCAAGAAGGCCAATAACCCTTATCTCTCCCTGATGACTTACGGTGCTGTTTGATTAGTAAATCGACACAGCCTCACTGGGCTTCTCATGGAAAAATCAAAACCCTTGTTCCCATCATGCCATCCTAGCTCAACCCAGGATGGACTGATATGGATAACCTGAAAATGACATGCCAAAAAAGAGACCAAAACTAAGGCTGGACACAGAGCACACAACATGCCAGACATGCAACCGGCATGATTGCATGTCGGTCAAGGATATGCTGGTGAGGAACAGTTGTCTCAATGGAGCTGACAAACCCAAGGGCTCTTTGTGGAGATCGCCCCTCGCCGACCTCTGGTTCACCAAACACTTCTTCCAACTGTCAAAATCCCTGACATAGAAAATACAATCACACTTGCAGGCCAGCGTGACTCTGTAGAGCAAACTCCACAACAGGAGAGCCAGGACTTTTGGCCTCCTCCCACATACTGTATCTCAAAGACTTTTGTTTATTCATAAATACTGAGTGAGCACTAGACCAGAACAATGTCTCCAGTCAGTTGCAGGCTTTTGGCTAACCCGCACACCCTCCAATTCAATAAAAACATAGACATGTCATTGTTGGAAAGGTTATTATAAATGTCTGTTTTAATTCTAAAAATAAACCAGATGGTGACATTCATTCGTTCACAGCGTACATGTCTCTATTATGGAAAGTACGTGTCTGTTATGGAAAGACAGGCACAAAGGTACTTGATATTTTGCTTATATACTGTACAATACTTAGGTACTTAAGAGAGCTGAAGAGCTTTTAATTTACAACTTTGAGAATTGGTTTTACTTACATCTCCTCAGAATAGTTCAGTACCTTCCTATGAAAGTGTTTTTTAGTAAAGAAAGAGGTACGAACCTTTCTATGTGTTCATGTTGCTTTAGGGGACCTGTTCAGGGATACTTGCTCAGCACCTGAATACTTTTTCGGCATGGCAAAGGGTATGCGTGGCCTAAAAGGTTTGGGAAAGGCTGCTCATGTAGATCCATCTATCCATCCATTTTCCATGGATCCTTGAACTGTTGGGTCCATGGAGGTCCAGTTCGACCAATCCCAAAAACCCAGCGTTTAATAGAACTTGGCCTTCAATTTGAAGATCATACTAGGACTCACTGTAAATTTATGTAAACTTTTAGTTTTACGTTTATTTAATAATGTATACCTCGTTTTGGTAACTGAAATCTTATTCATCCAATCAATGCAGCAACATAGAAAAAAAATCCAATAAATAAAGTAAAAACATCTAATTAAAAATGTGCATTGTTTCTGGTAGTGTATAAACCTTTGTTATGGAATTGCCCCTTGGGATGAGTCATCTCATTTTAAAGGGGGTCCAAGACTATGGTATAAAGTATCCACTGATCAGTGTTTGTGTAGATTAATGTCTTGATTTAGTCTGTGTAAAGATTGGAGACGTTTCATTTTGGTCAGAATGACTACTTTATGAATACATTACTTTTGCTCTACTCAGAGTGCAGTTGGTTCCTATCAAACTTGCAGAACAAAGGCACACACACTGCGCCCTCATTGAGTGTGCTGGCAAACGTGCAGATAACATGCTTTTAAGGGATGATCATCAGTCAATCCTGCTTCTTTGGTGTCAGCTGTCGAAGTTTGTATTTAACTATTCAAACAAGTTGTAAATAAGAAATCCTTTGCTGATGATTGATTGCGTTTTCTTCTCATTCTCTTTCACAATCAATATTTTAGTTTACTATTTGTCTCCAATAGATTCTTATAAGGTTTTAACTTTTAATTTTTTTTTATTTACCCGTACTATTTCTCAGATTAGAAATACCTTTACCTTGCCCTGGGAAAGGTACAAATAGTTACACTGGAATCCTGTAACTCAGTCTTTGGATATATTGCAAATTCTACCTTGAGTAACAAAAATTGTCTCCAATTACACCCCCAGCAAGAAATATGAACTTGTTTGTATTTCCTACAATTGATATGGTTCATTCTCAAATATATATTCTATAAATGAATGAAAATTAAATTAAATATTACGTTAAACTCCTCTATTTACTGGTTACTACCACTTATAATAATAACTGAATTATAGCACCTTCAGTGGACTCAAAGATGCACCAGGGGTTCTGAAACGCTTTGGCTCCAGGGACCCGAAGGGGAGAAACTTTTCCAAATAGTCTAAATGATAAAAACAACAATTTAATATAACGATGATGTGCATCCCTAAATGCCATGGGAATTATTTGTTATTTTGAATATTTCTACCTAAGTATTTATGACCTGTTCAATAGAAAGGAAAGTAATTCATCCATCCATTCATTTTCTACCGCTTATCCGAGGTCGGGTCGCGGGGGCAGTAGCTTTAGCAGGGACGCCCTGACTTCCCTCTCCCCAGCCACTTCCTCCAGCTCTTCCGAGGGGATCCCGAGGCGTTCCCAGGCCAGCCGAGAGACGTAGTCTCTCCAGCATGTCCTGTTGTCCCAGAGGTCTCCTCCTGGTGGGATGTGCCCGGAACACCTCACCAGGGAGGCGTCCGGGAGGCATCCGAATCAGATGCCCCAGCCAACTCATCTGGCTCCTCTCGATGTGGAGGAGCAGCGGCTCAACTCTGAGATCCTCCCGGATGACCAAGCTTCACACCCTATCTCTAAGGGAGAGCCCGGACACCCTGCGGAGGAAACTCATTTCGGCCGCTTGTATCTGGGATCTTGTTCTTTTGGTCACGACACACAGCTCGTGACCATAGGTGAGGGTAGGAACGTAGATCAACCGGTAAATCGAGAGCTTCGCCTTTCGACTTAGCTCCTTCTTTACCACAAGGGACCGATACAAACTCCGCATCACTGCAGACGCTGGACCGATCTGCCTGTCGATCTCCTGTTCCATTCTTCCCTCACTCGTGAACAAGACCCCAAGATACTCCAACTATCACCGGAAACGAGTCCGACTTACTGCCGGCTATGCGGACCAAGCTCCTACACCGGTCGTACAGGGACCGAACAGCCCGTATCAGGGGGTTTGGTAACCCATACTCCTGAAGCACCACCCACAGTTCTCCATGAGGGACACGGACACAAATACATGTCGACTGGTTGGGCGAACTCCCATGCACCCTAGTGGACCCTGCCGAGGGTGTAGAGCTGGTCCACTGTTCCACGGCCAGGACGAAAACCACACTGCTCCTCCTGAATCTGAGATTCGACTTCCTGACGGACTCTATTATCCAGCACACCCTGCGGTCCCCCTTCTTAAGGAAATCTGGGTGACTCTCATCCACCCCCGGGGCCTTGCCACCAAGGAGCTTTTTAACCACCTCGGTGACCTCAACCCCAGAGATATGAGAGCCCGCCTCAGTGAACCCAGACTCTGCTTCCTCATGGGAAGGTGTGTCGGTGGAGTTGAGGCGGTCTTCAAAGTATTCTCCCCACCGACTCACAACGTCCCGAGGTCAGCAGCGCCACATCCCCACTATATACAGTGTTGGTGGTGCACTGATTTCCCCTCCAGAGATGCCGGATGGTGGACCAGAATTTCCTCGAAGCCGTCTGGAAGTCTTTTTCCATGGCCTCTCCTCCCATGCTCATGGACAATAATTATACCCACACCTGCTCGGCGCCTGGGGGCAACTCCAGAGTGGAAGAGAGTCTGACCCCTCTCGAGAGGACTGGTACCAGAGCCCAAGCTGTGTGTGTGGAGGCGATCCCGACTATATGTAGTCGGAACTTCTCGACCTCACACACCACCTCGGGCTCCTTCCCTGCCAGAGAGGTGACATTCCACGTCCCTAGAGCCAGCTTCTGTAGCCGGGGATCGGATCGCCAAGGTCCCTGCCTTCGGCCACCGCCCAGCTCACACTACACCCGATCCCTATGGCCCCTCCCACAAGTGGTGAGCCCATGGGACGTTACCCTTTCGGGCTGTGCCTGGCCGGGCCCCATGGGTGCAGGCCTGGCCACCAGGCGCTCGCCTTCGAGCCCCACCTCCAGACCTGGCTCCAGAGGGGGCCCCCGGTGACCCGCGTCCGGGCAAGGGAAAACGTCTTCCTGAATTGTTTGTCATCATAGGGGTTTTTGGAGCTGTGCTTTGTCTGGTCCCTCACCTAGGACCCGTTTGCCATGGGTGACCCTGCCAGGGGCATAAAGCCCCAGACAACTCCTCCTCCACAGCTCCTAGGATCATTGGGACACACAAACCCCTCCACCACGATAAGGTGACAGCTCAAGGAGGGGAAGTCAATTCAATTGAATTATAATCAATGGACTGGGTTTGGGCGGCACGGTGGGCGACTGGTTAGAGCGTCAGCCTCGCAGTTCTGAGGACCCGGGTTCAATCCCCGGCCCCGCCTGTGTGGAGTTTGCATGTTCTCCCCGTGCCTGCGTTGGTTTTCTCCGGGCACTCCGGTTTCCTCCCACATCCCAAAAACATGCATTAATTGGAGACTCTAAATTGCCCGTAGGTATGACTGTGAGTGCAAATGGTTGTTTGTTTGTATGTGCCCTGCGATTGGCTGGCAGCCAGTTCGGGGTGCACCCTGCCTCCTGCCCGATGACAGCTGGGATGGGCTCCAGCACGCCCGCGACCCTAGTGAGGAGAAGTGGCTCAGAAAATGGATGGATGGATGGACTGGGTTTGTCAACTCCATGGAGACAACAGGGCTGCCAACAGAGAGGAGCTAGTTTATAAAAGCTCAGTCAGCGTTGCCAACTTGGTGATTTCGGTCACAAGTACCGTGTTTAATACTTGCTTAAACACAGATAACATGAGCAGAGTAATTTTCAAATGGTGTGCCCATTGATTCATAACAAAAGCAATGATTTATCCGCATTTTTGACACAGGGCTATAGGCTTACAATCCGCACACGTTTTGCAGAGGTTGCTTTGACTCACCTGTCAACAACCATTCGCACTCACATTCACACCTACGGGCATTTTAGAGTATTCAATCAACCTACCACACATGTTTTTGGGATGTGGGAGGAAACCGGAGTGCCCGGAGAAACCCCACACAGTCACGGGGAGAACATGCAAACTCCACACAGGCGAGGCCGGATTTGAACCTGGGTCCTCAGAACTGTGACTAATTAGTCAGTCACCGTGTCGCTGTTGCATTGTCAATTTAAGATAAATAAAAAACTCCCAAATGTTTGCAGACACCTCTTAGGAGGTATTCGTTGTGAGTAGAAACCACGAGAAACACTCTTAACTGATTAGATACCTTTATAACCTAGTATATAGCAAGATTAAGATCACTGTCAAGATGTTGTCACAATTGGGGGTTTCGTCATGGTGGAGGTTTGCCAAGAAGGCAGGTGAACCAAAGTGCTGAGAAGCAAGCAAGGAAAAGTAAGAATGCACAGGAATTTAAAAAAACAGCAACATATATTAATAGAAAGGGCAAAACAAAGGAATTGAAATACATGATTTAAAAAATGCAAAATTACAAGACAAAAAACTGATTCTATGAGACAGAGAACAAAATTCACCACTACAGACAATTGGCAACAAGACACGACGTGATATACTGTATGACAATGGTCAGAAGAGGAGTGCATAGAAAACAAGGAACAAAATACAAACAGACTAACGAGACAAAAAGGCACACCTGGATACGTCACAGTGGGTGGTCAGAGCTGATTGGTGGAGACAAAGGGAGAAAAGGTGAAGACGAAGACATAATGAGCAGACAGGAAGGCATAAAACGGAGACACATGCAGGAAAACAAACCAAAACTAAATCACAACATAGGAAACTGAAATGATCTGTACGAATGGCAAAGTAATAACCATAAAATATACAAAACACAGATTATGACAGATGAGCTGTGACTGCTCAGTTTTATTATATTTTATTTGTGAACACAACAAGAAGTATGCGAGCGGTGATGATTAACCAAGAATATAAGAATGATTGAATGGATTATCATTTTCATTCGTAGCTTTCTTGCTCTGAAATACTATGCAGTCCCACTTGATTTGGTCAACATTAAAAAAACAGTATATATCTTCTCTTTAGTCTATGGAATTACGCCTCTTATTGTTTCTAACTCTACCATTTTATTTTGGGGATTTCTTTTGGTCTTTTCTAGCCATTTTAAGTAAATGTATGCATGTATGAGCTAGACAAACCAAGTGAATGACTCTCCTCCTATGTGACACAATTTTGAAGTTTATTTGTCACATACTCAATTATACAGGTATAACCAGTAGTGAAATGCTTAAGTACCATTCCGTTGTATAAACAATTACAACATCACCCATTTAAAACAATAGCCACACAGACATCACCCATTGCAGTTCAATCTGGTTGTGTGTGCTTGGGTTGAGGGGGCATTCGGGGAAGGAGGCGAGGCACTAGCCCTTTTTCTGCAGCCTCATGGCCTGGCCGGATGTTTCCCTGATGACAGCAAGGAAAAAAGTCTGTTATTGGGATAGTTGGGGTTGCGAACAATTCTTCTTAGTCTCCAGTGCTTGGTGTTGGTGTCCTGCAGCTTGGGAACGTTGTTTTTTAATGGTCTGCTCGCGATGCTTTCCACCGTATGGCTTTCATGAAAACACACAACAAATGGAGAGATTTAATAGTAGAAACTCAAATCTATCTAATGTTTTGAGAGCCATGGTATATGTAGAGTATACTTATTTTGTACATGTACTGTATATTTAATAGGGGTTTAATGATACACTCATTCATATTCAGATTTTTCACTATGCAACTTTGGCATGGGGCAGTTGCTGGAGAGAACATACAGCACTGGCTAAGGGACAAAAAGTCTTAACTCCACACTACCCTGTAAACAAATGCAGTGCAGCTCAACCTCTGGATAGCAGACGTTATGGAAAGTGATATGCTTTTGGCTGTGTTTCGAACTTGTTAACCGGTTTTAAATAGCATTACGCAAACAGCAGCACGGAGGAAAAAAATGCATTGTGCAAAACACAACTTTAAACAGCCAGTTCCAGGCACTTCAGAATAAACCTATCGAAGCAATAACAAATGTCATGTTTTTTGTTGTACAATAATTTAGACTGAAACAGTTACTGTTGTACTTGCATTGTTCGTTTCCATAAAAGAAGACAACTATTGAAATTGCACTTTCCAAAACAAAAACATTCAGTATGTTATACAGTACTGTATAGTATTAAATATTTGTATGTTCTTGGATACATTGTTTTGTCTATTTGAGAATCTTTCATTTATTGGATAATTTATCGGTAACTGTAGATTCATTTTCAATTGATTTTTTTTGTTTTCACAAAAGATAAGAATCTTTAGTTTTGCATTTTATTGTCTAACTGTACAAAATGTAAATTGTGATTTTTAGTGTATAATTACAACCTTTATGTTATCTCAGGTTGTAAGAGTGTTTAGCTGGTAAACGAAACACAACTGCATTTAATTTTTGTATTAAAATCAGTGTACTTTACAGTTTCATGGAAAATTTAGCCGCCTAATCTTTATCCGCACACATGAATCAGACTTGGATCATTGGAAGTATGTCTTTATTGTCAAGCATCTGCTTGAAACATTACAGTCATAATCAAAGTTTATTGACACTTGCTTTTAGCTTATGTACTGTATATTGTGTGTCAACATTTTCCTTCAATAGAAAATGAATGAAGGAGGCATGTCCTAAAATTAAAGTGCCTGTTTGACAGACATTTCTGGCAGTAAATGGAGATTGTAAGACACTTTTTAACGGATTGTTTGACTACGTACTTTTCCAAACAGGGGAATGCCGAAAATCAAATTACTGTATGTTTAAAAGTCCAAATCTTGACACATTTATAAAATGTGATTTATCAATAACCAATGCTGCAACTCAAAACACTCAAAACCCCTTTCTTCAACAATTTTAACATTTAATGTTATTGTTAGTATTCCATTGTCATTCATATTTTATTTCACATTTAGAAATGTCCTTTCAGTGCAGTGTAGAAATTGACAATTAACTGTAAATTGGTGACACCTAAATATTTGTGACTGAATATCTTATGTAGATACAATATGACTTGAGTGATTGAAGAAAGATTCCTGAACTGGACCTTTTTAACATTAAAGTGAGAACCCCTGTTCTATAGCTTTTGAAAACATTAACCACTATTGATAATTTATCATGATTGTCATGCCAAGTTCAAGTAAAGCAGACATTTCCCCCCTTACTAATATGAAAACAACTAGCATGTTGCAATAATTTGTAACCTGGGGATACCTCAGAACCCCAGTCAATGAAAGTGGCTGATTCAAAGAAGGGGTGGAAAATGGATGCATTATTTTTTTCATTGACAACTGGAGTTTTTGCTGAATATTTACCTCCAGTCATTTTCCATCTGTCTATCCATATTCTGAGCCAAAGCCTTAACCCACCTTACTTTGGGCAACCATTCAAGTCACATTTACACCTCTGGGAAGGTTAAAGCATTCAGTGAACCTAACATGCGTTATTGGAAACCAGAGTAAACTCTACACAAAAATGTCTGAGTTGAGATAGCACTGTGAGGCAGATACGCTAACCAAATTCCTCTTAGTGCCGCCCAGTCGTTTTCCAGTATGTTGAAGTGAAGCTATTACGGCTTTCTAGAAAGCAACCCTCTGTCTTACATTGAATACGGCAATTCACATTAAGATGGTTAAACTACAAAGGCTGCCATGTTCAAATGCAATTCACACAACACAGGTTTGTTATAATGATTAACCTTCTCTACACAAGGCACATTGTTTAAGTGGAAAATACCTTTGCAGACTCAAGTGTGTATTTCTGATGTCTTCCAACCCGTGTTGACACTCCTGCTGACAGCTATGAATAGATATGTTTTTTTTTAAAATCCTTGATCAGCAAAAGAACATCAAACACTTCAGTTTCTCAGTATCACATTTACTAAGGTCAAACAAATCATGTGTTTGAGCTCTTTAATTTAGTTTGTTACACCCGATGATAGAGATTATTAATAGTCTTACTTGTCGCCAGGGGTCTATTTCTTTGCTCATGCCACACTATGGGTCAAAATATTCCAAGCATATCAAAATTTTACTTACTATGGTGGATGGAAGAAGGCTTTTTTTTAGCATAATTCTTGATTAATGTTCGCCAGTTGGATACTTGTATGCTCTTTCACCTTCAAGACAGTTTTGTTCACAAAATAAACAATCACTATTATTTTGTTGTATTGTTCCAGTCACATTAGCTATTTTCCCTGGAGTTTATTGTTGTTGTTTTTTTTTTAAGTGTAGTAGTTGTTTGTTTGGTCACTGATGGTGTAGTGGTGCACTCGCCCCACTTTGGTGCGGGGAGCATGGGATCAGTTCCCACTCAGTGCCGATGTGAATGTGAGTGTGAATGGTTGTCCGTGTCTATACGTGCCCTACGACTGACTGGTGACCAGTTCAGAGTGTAGTCCGCCTTTCGCCCGAAGTCAGCTGGGATAGGCTCCGGCGCCCCGCGACCCTAACCAGGATAAGCGGTGTTGAAATTGGATGGATGGATAGTTGTTTGCTTAGCCCAGAGTCCTAAGGCAAATGCTAGTGAAATGGTGGCCACATCTGTGCAGTCCAGAACAAACACAGGTTGTAGTATACTTCTGATGACGACTCTTCCACAGTGTTATCAGTATGTCTGTAGAACAGGGGTCATCAAAATGCTGCCCGTGGGCACTAGGTCACCCCCATGGATAAAATTATTAACCTGCGAGCCTTTTCTTAAAATAGCTCACCAGTGGTGGGAAGTTTAAATTTCCTAGGAATGTTGTAAAAGTTATCTTTTGAAAATTTAAATACCGAACAGACCAGAGGGAACACCTCTAATACAGTATAGCCAACCATCTTAACTTTATCATTAATTAAAGAGTTCAAAGAGTGACAATTCGGTTAAAATATTGGGATTCATTTAAACAACAAAGTTCCGACTAAATATAATCGGGCTCACCGCCACACACTGCTTTGGCTCTTGTACCAGTCCTCTTGAGAGGGGTTGGACTCTTTTCCACTTTGGAGTTGCCCATGGTGAGAGGCGTCGAACAGGTGTGGGTATACTTATTGCCCCCGGGCTCGGCGCCTGTACGTTGGGGTTCACCCCGGTGGACGAGAGGGTAGCCTCCCTCCACCTTCGGGTGGTGGGACAGGTCCTAAATGTTGTTTGTGCCGATGCACCAAACAGCAGTTCAGAGTACCCAGCCATTTTGGAGTCCTTGGAAGAGGTGCTGGGGACTCCATTGTTCTGCTGTGAGACTTCAATGCTCACGTGGGCAATGATAGTGAGACCTGGAAGGGCGTGATTGGGAGGAACGCCCCCCCCGTTCAGAACCCGAGTGGTGTTCTGTTATTGGACTTCTGTGCTGACCATGGATTGTCCATAAAAAACACCATGTTCAAGAAGAAAGGTGTCCACACGTCCACTTGGCACCAGGACACCCTAGGTCGTAGTTCGATGATCGACATTGTGGTCATGTCATCGGACTTGCGGCCGCATGTCTTGGACACACTGGTGAAGAGAGGGGCGGAGCTGTCAGCTGATCACCACCTGGTGGTGAGTTAGCTCCGATGGTGGGGGAAGAAGCCGGTCCGAACTGGCAGGCCCAAAGGTATTGTGAGGGTCTGCTGGGAATGTCTGGCAGAATCCCCTGTCAGAAGGAGTTTCAACTCCCACCTCCGGCAGAACTTCAGCCATGTCTGAAGCGGGGGACATTGTCTGAGGCGGGGACATTGAATCCGAGTGGACCATGTTCCACGCCTCTATTGCCGAGGCGGCCGACCGTAGCTGTGACCATAAGGTCGTCGGTGCCTGTCGTGGCAGCAATTCCTGAACCCGTTGGTGGACACCAGCGGTGAGGGATGCCGTCAAGCTGAAGAAGGAGTCCTATCGGGCCTTTTTGGCCTGTGGGACTCCTGAGGCAGCTGATGGACACCGGCTGGTCAAGCGGAATGCAGATCTGGTGGTCGCTGAAGCAAAAACTTGGGCATGGGAGGAGTTCGGTGATGCCAAGGAAAAAGACTTCCGGACGGCTTCGTGGAAATTCTGGTTCACCATCTGGCGTCTCAGGAGGTGGGAAGCAATGCACCATCAACACTCTGTATAGTGGGGATGGGGACGTTGACGACGCTCGACTCGGGACGTTGTGAGTCGGTGGGATGAATAGTTTGAAGACCTCCTCAATTCCACTGACACGCTTTCCCATGAGGAAGCAGACTGGGGTCTCTGAGGCGGGCTCTCCTATCTCTGGAGATGAGGTCACCAAGGTGGTTAAAAAGCTCCTTGGTGGATGAGATTCGGCCGGAGTTCCTAAAGGCTCTGGATGTTGTAGGGCTGTCCTGTTCGACACGCCTCTGCAACATCGCGTGCACATCGGAGACAGTGCCTCTGTATTGGCAGACTGGGGTGATGGGTGGGTGTGTTCCAAATACAGGGGGATCACACTACTCAGCCTCCCTGGTAAGGTCTATTCAGGGGTGCTGGAGAGGAGGGTCCATCAGGAAGTCACTTCAGGAGGAGCAGTGTGGTTTTCGTCCTGGCTGTGGAACAGTGGACTAGCTCTACACCCTGAGTAGGGTCCTCGAGGGTGCATGGGAGTTCGTCCAACCAGTCTAGATGTGTTTTGTGGACACATTGCTTCGGGAGTACGGGGTACCGAACCGGTCGGTCTCGTTTCCGGTGAGGGTTGGACTCCCCCAAGGCTGCCCTTTGTCACCGATTCTGTTACTAACTTTTATGGACAGAATTTCTAGGCGCAGCCAAGGCGTAGAGGGTGTCCGGTATGGTGGCCTCAGAATTGCATCTCTGCTTTTTGCAGATGATGTGCTTCTGTTGGTTTCATCAGGCCATAATCACCAACTCTCACTGGAGCGGTTCGCAGCCGAGTGTGAAGCGGCTGGGATGAGAATCAGTCCCTCTGAATCTGAGACCATGGTCCTCAGTCGGAAAAAGGTAGAGTGCCCTCTCCATGTCGGGGATGAGATCTTACCCCAAGTGGAGGAGTTCAAATATTTGGGGTCTTGTTCACGAGTGAGGAAAGAATGGAACGAGAGATCGACAGGCGGATCGGTGGAGCGTCTGCAGTGATGTGGACTTTGTATCAGTCCGTTGTGGTGAAGAAGGAGCAAAGCCGAAAACCGAAGCTCTCAATTTACCGGTCGACCTTCGTTCCTATCCTCACCTACGAAAGATCCCGGATACAAGCGGCCGAAATTAGTTTCCTCCGCAGGGTGTCTGGGCTCTCCCTTAGAGATAGGGTGAGAAGCTTGGTCATCCGGGAGGGGCTCAGAGTCGAGACGCTGCTCCTCCAGACGAGGTGGCTCGGGCATCTATTTAAAATGCCTTCAGGATGCCTCCCCGGTGAGGTGTTCCGGGCAGGTCCCAGCGCGAGGAGACCCTGGGGACGACCCAGTATACGCTGGAGAGGCTACGTCTCTCGGCTTGCCTGTGAACGCCTCGGGATCCCTTCGGAAGAGCTGGATGAAGTGGCTGGGGAGAGGGAAGTCTGGGCTTCCCTGCTAAAGCTACTGCCCCCGCTCCCCGACCTGGGATAAGCGGAAGAAGATGGATGGATGGATGGATTGACTTCCTCCTTCGAAAGCCGGCTCTTGTGATTGGCTCTCTCTGTGCAATTCTCCAGTGTCTCACACTATATTTTTCCAAATATGACCTAAAAGCGCCACCTTGTGGTGAAAGCTATTAATTTGGCTGAGATTTTGACAACGATTTTATCTGTCTATCTTTTATCTATCTATCTATCTATCTATCTATCTATCTATCTATCTATCTATCTATCTATCTATCTATCTATCTACCTACCTACCTACCTACCTACCTATCTATCTATCTATCTATCTATCTATCTATCTATCTATCTATCTATCTATATATATATATATATATATATATATATATATATATATATATATATATATATAAAACCTTTTTAACCAAAAAAGTATTGACAAAGTCAATATAAGGTGGCCAGAATATAATTAATGTTGTCATATGTAGGTGTGAATGTGAGTGTGTAAATGATTGTGTGTGTATATGTGCCCTGCAATTGGCTGCCGACCAGTTCAGGGTGCCCAAAGTCAGCTGAGATAAGGGCCAGAACAACCGCGACCCATCAGGCGGGGCAAAGAATGTATGGATTGATGGATGTAAAGGTGGCGTAAAATTTCTACACACATTGTATCTTTTTTAAAATCATTGAAAAACATTTTTTTCATCTTATATTTAGCTGTTTGTCAAGTTTGTGCTCACGTACCACGTTCGCTCATATCCTGTACATCTCCTGAGGACTAAGCCCCCCTGTCTATAAACCCTAGTGATGCCACTGGTTAGACTTAGTTATTCTTTTGAACATAAAAAAAACATTGACTTTTAAACAGTTTCATCTTTTTAAATTTTTGATTTTTTTTATGTAGCATTCAATTATATGGTTTATCATATGAAGCAATATTTACACTATTATGAAATTGTGGAAATTTTTCATCAGGTCAACGTGTTATGGTATTTTATGGTAGCTTTCCACATGATGTTCGCATATAATACGACAAACACATTTTTTATAATCTATTTAAATTTCATCATGTTTTGTTATCAGTTTATTACAACCCCAATTGCAATGAAGTTGGGATGTCGTGTTAAACATAAATAAAAACAGAAAACAATGATTTAATTGAATACACTACAAAGACAAGATATTTAATGTTCAAACTGATAAACTTTATTGCTTTTAGCAAATAATCATTAACTTAGAATTTTATGGCTGCAACACATTTCAAAAAAGCTGGGACAGGGTCATGTTTACCACTGTGTTACATCATCTTTTCTTTTAACAACATTCAATAAACGTTTGGGAACTGAGGCCACTAATTGTTGAACCTTTGTCGGTAGAATTCTTTCCCATTCTTGCTTGATGGACAGCTTCAGCTGTTCAACAGTCCGGGGTCTCCGTTGTCGTATATTTTACGCTTCATAATCCGCCACACATTTTCAATGGGACATTGAACATGATTTGCAAATCATTGTATTCTGTTTTTATTTATGTTCAACACAACGTCCCAACTTCATTGGAATTGGGGTTGTATATGGTACAGAATGCCACTGCATGTCTTTTAACTGTTACACGTAAATTTGAGCACATATCCCCTATATTAGCCTCACTGCACTGGCTGTCAGTGCACTTCCGGATTCATTTTAAAATTTTATTTTATTTGCTTTTAAATCATGAAATACTCTTGCCCTGCCCTACTTCTCTGAGTTTCTGCACCCTTACAGCTGGTCAGTTGCTCCTGACTGTGCCGAAATCTAGGCTGAAGCTCAGAGGGGAGCAAGCCTTTGCTGTTGACGCTCCAAAACTAAAGAACAAACTGCCTCAGCACATTCGACAGACCTCCTTTTTTCCTGTTTTTAAATCACTTTTTTAAAACACGTCTCATCTCATTGGCCTTTGACACCCATTGAAACGTTGACTCATTTATCATTATTTATTGTTATTTCTTCATTTTAGTACTTTTATTCCTATTTATTTTATTGCGTGCGATTGGCTGGCAACCAGTTCGGGGTGTACCCTGCCTCCTGCCCGATGATAGCTGGGATAGGCTCCAGCACGCCCGCGACCCTAGTGAGGAGAAGCGGCTCAGAAAATGGATGGAGGGATGGATTTTATTGCAGCGGCAAGGTGGACAACTGGTTAGCACATCTGCCTCACAGTTCTGGTAGGTTGATTGAAGACTCTAAATTGCCCGTAGGTATGAATGTGAGTGTGAATGGTTGTTTGTTTCTACGTGCCCTGTGATTGGCTGGCAAGTATACCCTGCCTCTCGCCCAAAGATAGCTGGGAAAGGCTCCAGCACGCCTACAACCCTCGTGAGGCTAAGCGGTACAGAAAATGGATGGATGGATAATTTTATTGCTATTTGTGTATACTTTTATTTTCAGACCCGTCCACAGACCTCAGTCTTAAGGGGGGCACATCAAATTCATGGGGGCGGCACACTTATTAGTACCCTACAGACAGTACATGATCACAAAAGACTTGAGTGTTCAATTTATGAGCTGCAACTCCAGAAGCCTCTCTCAAACTGAAAAAGCACCAAGGCGGGTTCAGTTTAAGGGCTCAACAGAGGGACATTCAAGGCACATGCACACACATGAGCGCGCGCACTCACACAAACACAGACACACACACACAAGCGTGTTGAGATTTATCACTTTGGTGCACTGTGCTTGCTTTTAAAGTGCTTAACAAATAAAGTTGGATTGGCTTGGATAATACACTTTCAAGGAAAACAATATTAGAATTTAGGTAGTAAATGTAGGTCAGTGCTTCCGTTTAGGCCAGTTGAGAAGGCCTTGCTGGCACGGATGGCTCACCACCTGAAATAACGTTCCACCTGATCACAGCTAGTTCATTTTTAATAGCTGGCATTAAATGGGTTTTTGCAGTGTTGAAACTGCTGGCAAGATTTGAATGTAGCCTCACTTCACTCATGCCCTCCCTCAAGTCTCTGACCAAAGCCACACACCCCTCACGAACATGGCCAATTATATTGGCACATGGGATTATGAAAATGCGTAGCGGTGGTAACTAGTCACGGGAAACACATATGAAGCTTCAGCAAGATAGCAAGCGCGAGCAATACTCAACAATATTAACTGGTTAGCACATCTGCCTCACAGTTCTGAGAACCGAGGTTCAAATCCCGGCCCCGCCTGTGTGGAGTTTGCATGTTCTCCTCGTGCCTGCGTGGGTTTTCTCCGGGCACTCCGGTTTCCTCCCACATTCCACAAACATGCATGGTAGTTTGATTGAAGACTCTAAATTAAAACATATTGGCAAAAGATAGGGCAGGAAGGCTGATTTTTTTTTTTTTTTCACGAATCATTTTACTCATGTGCCACTGTCAGGTTAGACTGACAGATTAAATAAATATGAATTTATTTTTTTTATTGCACACCACATCCCTTTAAGTACTACTACTACTACTACAACTTCCAATAATAATGATAAAAATAATAATAATAATATAAACGTAATACAGTGTAAATATATGTATTTCTTAAAGAAATATTCATAGCAGCAGGTAATTGGCGCTGACTCCAGCTGGGAGTGTCGAAACCACCTCAGAGAGCCAAGGTCCCGCCTCACAAGTGACTCTCCCCCGGCCGGGATTTGAGGGTATAAAATAAAGGAACTCTGTGCGGGAGGCATTGCTGAGCTGGAGGAGCATATAAAGAGTGTAAAGCTTGTCAAATGCTCTCATCGCTGCGCGCACAGTGAGACGTCGCTGTCTGTTTTCTCTCAATCCCAAGCACCAAGCTTTCACCCGGTCGGGCGGCAGCACTGAGGTCACCATGGCCGGGGAAGGCTCCGACCAGCGGGCGCTGCAGTATGAACAAACTCTGGTAAGTTGCACCGCTGTCACCTCAACTCGAGCTCGCCGGTCACACACGAATACCGCTTTTTACATACTGTTGAGGCAAGCCGAACTTTGCCGAACACACCGTTAAATCTAGCGAGTGACAACAACATTGAAATCAAGGTAGTTTGAAGTTCAAAAATAAGTAGCGACATAAATATCGAACTGTCTTTCTATGCGGTTCGCCACTCACTGGCGTGTGCATGTCGCTGGTGCTTCAAATGAATAAAGAATTGAAAGCGATGAAGTTTGAGCTGCAGTACTTTCTCATTGTGTCTACCCTGGCGTTTGGCATGTGACTCTTTGCTAGACTAAAAAAAATATACAAACACAAGCATAACTAGCATAACGGTGCAGGTAGCAAGCTAAATACAAACATCTGGATTTGACCCCTTCACATCGATTGTATTATGAAAAATGACGCTGTTATCAAATATCCCTTTTGAAAAGAGATAACATCCAAGGCCAAATTTGAACTTTACAACACATGTTAATGTCTAGAATAAACCAATACTTTATATAAAATATTTCAATATACAATCATTGTTTAAGCTGTTTGATGGCTACAAAAGTTCATACATTGCCTTGGAACCTATGGTTCGTTAAAAGTAAATAATGTACAGTGTATTGTACAGGTTGTGAATGTATGGTTATTTTTTTTAAATGAATTTTTTTTGGGCATATTATTCAATTTATTGCTTCAGATATGTTAAATGAGAATTTTTTTTCCTCAGTGGTGAACCATTTTGTATACATATTGGGACAGCAGTATTAAGAGACGTTTGTTCTTTTATTTGTCATCTTCTTTAATGTTATTTACAGAAAACTTCATATGCCTAGTTATCATGGTACCTTTTTATATTTGACCTCCTGCAACCTTTATCTTCATTTTAGATCTAGGGATTGGCCCCTCAGAATGGTAGAGGGTGTAGTTGAGTCCACTGACTGTGTGCATGTGTGCACTTGCATGTAAATGTCTCATAGAGCTTTTTGTGACAAAACCTCTGTCAAGTTCGAAGAATCTTCTATTTGAGTAGACTTGTTTTATGGGTCAATGGGACCCATTCAGCAACAGTAAGCCAAGCCTTTAAATGAAGAGACACCACTGTAACACTTCTATGGCCTCTGTTTCATTTTCTTGAACTACTTTCCTTGTAAAAAGCCCCTCTAACACACGCACACCCTGCGTGTCATTTAATCTGTGTATGTGTGTTTGAGAGATTACACAACGTGCTACCTGCTGATTCAGCACTGGACACTCTGTCACCCTGGCGGGGTCTCATGCTCCGACCAGAGAAACATGCACAAGCAACTTTCTCTTACAAAAAACAAAACAAAAAAAAATATCTGCATAGCCTTTCTGTTTAATTTCAAGATAAACAAAGCATCTAAATTGAAACAAATACATTGCTAGATTAGCCTCTTACTATAAATGGGCTCTTTCTAGGCCTGTCATCAGCTCCCTGTGGGTTGTAGTAACATGGTTTATTTGTATGAAACTGTCAGTTTATGGGTTTGTTGTGGGCAGCTGAGTCAAAGAATCCACTGTAGTTAGACTGTGAGAAGTACTGTATGGTTGCCTGCTGAGACGTTGGTATTGACAACCTTTTGAAGATTGAAGCACTTAGTACAATACTTGCATGCGGGTGGCAAGTCTTTTATTTTATTTATTTTTTTAAACCAAAGAGGTTGGGGTAGACCACACTTAGTTACACCTAAATCTTAATTATCCACTGAACCAAGCCATTTTGGACTATTCTGTTCTTTGTGGGCCATTTTATGGTCAAGTATGCCCCACTGCACAAAGCAAGGTCCAGAAAGGCATGGTTGGAGGAGTTTGGTGTTGAGGGTGAGAGCCCTGATGTCAACCCTATCAAACACCTTCAGGATGAATGAAGCTTCTTTCAGTTCAAATATCAGTGACCTTGAGCCACGCAAATGTTGTTCTGGTTGAATGGACAGAAAAATCTCTTAGATGCCCTACAAAATCTTGTTAAAGCTCTTTACAAAAGAGTGGAAGCTATTATAGCAATACACTGAGGACATTGTTGAGTTGTTAGTAGAATGGCCAGCAATCCTATTACTCTTACCTTGTAGTAGGCATGTCCCCATCCATCTTTTTCACTTCTGATCCAATACCGATATTGCAGCCTTGAGTTTGGGCATGATACCGATATCAGTCCAATCTGATTTCGACAATATCGATCCATCCATCCATTTTCTGAGCCGCTTATCCTCACAAGGGTCGCGGGAGTGCCGGAGCCTATCCCAGCTATCGTCGGGCAGGAGGCGGGGTACACCCTGAACCGGTTGCCAACCAATCGTAGGGCACATAGAAACAAACAACCATTCGCACTCACATTCACACCTACGGGCAATTTAGAGTTTTCAATTAACTTCGCATGCATGTTTTTGGGATGTAGGAGGAAACCGGAGTGCCCGGAGAAAACCCACGCAGGCACGGGGAGAACATGCAAATTCCACAGAGGCGGGGCCGGGAATTGAACCCTGGTCCTCAGAACTGTGAGGCAGACGCTCCTAACCAGTCGTCCACCGTGCTGGATTTCGGCAATAATCATACATAATTTACTTATTTGTAGTATGGAATGTTAGAAAAGGCTCAATCAAGTGATGTTACTCAGAGAACAATAATCAGCAACAGTAGGTATGAGGAAATACTGACCCATTTATTATTAACCAATGGGTTACATAAAATAACTGCTGTGCACGTCTTGACCTCTGAGGGGCAGTGTGGTGCATGCAAGGAGATACACACTTTCAATCACAAAGAAGGTAGAAGAAGTCACAGTCAAATATTATTATATAAATCGTTTTTCACAAAGTTTGAGGAATATATGCCAGAGAGTATTGTTATATTGCCTGTTTGTAAAGCGCTTGTGGATCAATATTCATTATTATGAGAGATAAGTGCCTCAAGTTCGATGTATTTATCGTTGGCTCTTCGATGGTGTTACTTTTGAGCAAGCAATTTTTGTAAACAGTGGAATGGTGGGCGACTGGTTAGCACATCTGCCTCACAGTTCTGAGGACTGGGGTTCAAATCCGGCCCCGCCTGTGTGGAGTTTGCATGTTCTCCCCGTGCCTGCGTGGGTTTTCTCCGGGTACTCCGGTTTCCTCCCACATCTCATACGTGGTAGACTGATTGAACCCGCAGAATTGCCCGTATGTATGAATGTGAGTGCAAATGGTGCCCTGCGATTGGCTGGCAACCAGTTCAGGGTGTACCCTGACTCTCGTCCGAAGATAGCTGGGATAGGCTTCAGCACACCCGCGACCCTAGTGAAGATAAGCGGTACAGAACATGGATGGATTTTTGTGAACAAAACAGAGAAAGTCTGCGATGTATTTGAACATTCAGTCATTCTTTTGTTATGTCTGTTTTAGTTTTACAGTGAACTTCAACTAGAGTGTCAATAAACGACTTTAAGCAAGAAACATTTCCTCTTACTCCTTGTTACTATGTTGGCACTAGACTTTACACCGATCTGATCGGCGTTATCGGTATCGGCTGATAATTAGCATTTTATGCTGATCGGAGAAAAGTGTCAAACGGACTCAAACTCTGGACAACACCCGTCCATAGAGCTGGGACAGTGAGAAAGTTAGAGTAAGCATGTCATTAACTGTTTTTATTAAAGTAATTTAATTACAATGAAAGTAATTTAATTACAGTAAGTTAGCACCCATTATTTCTGTCAGTTGTAATGTTGATTTGACCTAAATTTATGTCAGTGGCCAATCCTTGAATGCCCCCTAGAGGTCATTGGTGTGTTAACGTTTGTCTAAAATGCTAGAGAATAATTTGTGCTGGGACGGCTCCAGCACACCCGCAACCCTTGTGAGGATAAGCTGTACAGAAAATGGATAGATGGATGGATACAGTATACAGTACACAAGTATATACAATAAATGAACAAGTCATGTAAATAGACACATTGCTCCATCTTGTGATCGGATCGGTGATCGGTTATCACTTTTTTTAAACTTGCTGATCAGTGATCGGCTCCCAAAATCTTGGTTGTGTAAAGCCTAGTTGGCACCTTAGCAACCTGTTGTTGTGATCACATGGGCTCTGAGCACTGTTGAATAGAGGTGCTGGAGCAGAGCGTGGAATGACTGCTTGTTTTAGAGTGGTAAAACCGGAGATTTTAAAACCAGTCTGATCCAATCCTTGTTTCTTTTTTGCTGACATTGGCCCGATTTCCGATCTCAAAGATCTGATCGGGACACCCATAGCTTGTAGTGTGACTGTGGTAAACATAATGGGCAGTGTGTTCAATTTACATTACACATTGCCTCTCCGTAAACAAGCCTGCAGGCTTGATGCTGCTGAACCAAAGCATTTGGTGTACATTCACAAGCCTTCATCAAAACAGTGACCGAATCACTCAGGGCAGAGTAATTCACTGAGTGATCCATGTTATAAATACACAGTAAACAAATAACTCAGGGCAAAATAAGTGGTAAAACATTTGCAAATGGCTTCAAGGAATATGTTTTTTTTAGTGTTGTGCATTTTGTTGAGTGAATAGAATAGTGTTGGTGAATAAAAGCCAAACTTGTTCTGCTGGGCTCTCATTTGTAGGAAACTGACAAATCCGGTTTCAGTTTTCATCCTGATAAAAATAAATTATGAAAGTTAAAGTTTTGTAGCAGCGAGCAATGTATAAATGTTCATCCATTCATCCATAAATTTTCTGTACCGCTTATCCTCACAAGGGTCGCGGGCATGCTATAGCCTATCACAGCTATCTTCGGGATGGAGGCGGGATACACCCTGAACTGGTCGCCAGCCAATCGCAGAAATGTATAAATAGTATAGTAGAAATAAAACCATGGCCTGTGAAAACAAGTAGATAAATGTGTTCACGCAGCAGTTGCTGCTGAGAGGAACTGTCTTAAATGTGTAACATAACCGTAAAAAATCTCAACGTCGTTTAATGTCAGAAAACTGCGATCACTTGTCACCAAAATTTACGTGGACATCTCTATGTATGGCCCCTTCAACTTTTGAAAATATCAGAACGATCACCCCAATATTTTGGATTTTATGGACGTTAAGCATTTTCCTCTCCAGAGTCGCTCACTATAGAGAAAAAGACCAAAATGTATGTGGACATCTCTATTTATGCCCCTTACACCTCTTAATATTACACCTAATATTATGGATTTTATGGACCTTAAGCATTTTCCTCATTAAACGAGCTCAGCTAATTAAGCTTTTTTTCTGTATAGTGAGGGCATATGGAGAGTAAAATTCTTGATGTCCTTGAAATTCAAAATATTGGGGTGATCGTTCTGATAAGTAGAGCTGTCCACGTACGTTTCGTTAATGATTGATCACAGTTTTTGGATATTAGGCGATGTTAAGCTTTTTTTACATTAGGAAATTTAGACTGTCCTTAATTAGATGCGTGGTGTCATAAACCGGCAAATCCTAGGTCTGCTTTAACCCTCAATCCAGCATCGGTACCTAATACACCGGACAACGAGCCAGTAAAAAGTCTGTGAAAATACCGTCTTTGCTGCCCAGTGTAAAAGAGGCAAATGTTGACGTGTGTCATTTAACGTAGAGGCTTTGCATGTAATAAAAGGTTCTGGCCTTTAAACACTTTGACACTATACAAGGGCTGGGAATAACATTTCCTTGTCACTCATTGATATGTCAGCAATGTTTAACCTACTGCTGCTTAAAAAAATAATGAAATGGCAGGAGGTGGCAGTACCTTTTAAATCATATGATTTTAAAACATTTGAATGCAAATTGTTTTCTTTTTTCCAGAGAGCTTGACACCAATGGTGAACTGTTGTGTATTCGAACATTATTGTCTTAATTACTTCAGAAAAATCCTTACATGGTCACACTTCCTCTTGACCTTCCTTGTCAGAGCAGCAACATACTGTCTCAAAAGTCATCATAATGCACAGACAAGGACAAGCGTAATGTTCTGATGCAGACCTTGTTTGATTTTATTTTAAGAATATGCCCTGAACTAATAAAAATGAGCAGCGAAATACAAACTTTGGACACCAGTGGCTTAGATGGTCTGCATACCTAGAAGTGGGTTACTTGTGACTAGGTGGTACAATAGGTGCATTTGATTTACCTAGCATATACTGCATACCTAACCAAAATGGAGGTTTCATGTGGTTATAGATGTGTTGGAGCCATGTCCACACGAAACCTGGATTGTTTGGTCAAGTGCTGATAGGAAAATCAGCACCCTTCTATTAACTATTTGGTAGATACGTAAAAATGTCTCGTTTTGTCTTGGTTGATATATTCACTTAGACTTGGGTTTTGTTTTGTCTCATCTCCCTCGGCCACATTCTATTTCGGTTGACGGATGAGTTGGTTGTCATACCTCTCAATTAGTTCCAAGCAGGCCTCACAACTTTGCTAAGTCATATAACCATAACATTTAATGTTCTTATTGTCATGGTCATTGGTCTTTCTGACTTTGGGAATGTTTATGCTGTGCATTTGCATTTTAATTAATCTCATACAAAAAAAAAAGTTACGGCTTTTGCATTACTTTATTCTTGAACTAAACAGCAGTCACAAGAAAATATGCAGCAAAGAACAATGGCAAATTAATAATTAATAAGCCTTGTGTGTGCGTGCATACGACTGTTTATGTGTCTTAATGTGACTCAAGGGCATCTGTAACTGTTATTGACCTCACTCTGGTAATTTTATTACACTCTTTCCATAGGTGGCTGGTGATTGTTTTTTTAAAATGTTTTTTCTGATGGCAGATAGGGAGATAGGACATACTATCAGTCTACCATGCCTTATTTATTTATTTGTTTATTTGAGGAAGGGGGGACAGTTCGACAACTACTTGACTCTAGCTTCTAGTGTGTGAAGGAAATGCTGTTTGCGTAATATTTGTTCAAGGCTAAGCTGTGACTACGCTGGCCCTAAGCGTAGATAAGCATCAAAAGCGTTCAACATTTTTTTTATCAAGTAACCAAAGGACAACATGGCTGTTCTTGTTTTGCAAAATGATTCATCCAGCTCTACTTGTATATTATCTCTTCTGAAGTGTGAATAAATCGCAAGGGTCTATCACAGATGTTTGCAAACAAACAAAACAAAAATTTTATTTTAGTAATTTAGCTAGCAAATAGCTCACAGAACATTTTGACACATCTGAATTTAAAACTAAAGGTGCAATTGTTGCATGTGCTTTGCTGATGATCAAGTAGTTGACAGAGGGTTATAAAGCGTAAGCATTAAGGCTCAATAGATTCACAGATAATTAGATTTGTTGTTCAAGTGTGCTTTGATTAGCATATAATTGTATTTATTTATTTATTTATTTTAATGCAAGATATTTTTGAGTGATAGCGTTGAACATCATATACCATGATTTTAAGGGAACTGAATGGTTTTAAGCCATAAAAACAATAATAATAATCAAATCTGGACTGGTGAAACACTGCTTCTCTTGTGAAGTGTACATTTACTTTTAACCGCAGAGACACATTACTATCCATAACTAGAAAATCTCAACCTCATCATACACTAAGTAGCTTATTAAAAATACGATTTTGGTGTCCAGGTGCATAATCATCCATCCATCTATTTTCTGCACCGCTTATCCTCACTAGGAGCCTATACCAGCTATCTTCAGGCGAGGGGCGGGGTATAACCTGAACTGGTCCCCAGCCAATCGCATGGCACAGATAAACAAACAACCATTCACATTCACACCTACGGGCAATTTAGAGTCTTCAATAAACCTACCACACATGTTTTTGGGATGTGGGAGGGAACCGGAGTACCCGGAGAAAACCCATGCAGGCACGGGGAGAACATGAAAACTCCACATAGGCGGGGCTGGGATTTGAACCCCGGTCCTCAGAACTCTGAGGCAGATGTGCTAACCAGTTGTCCACTGTGCCGCCGGTGCATAATCAGTGGGTACAAATTACCACAGTAATGGGAATGGAAGTTATTTTGACAATTGAATCAGTTTATTAAAATGTTTCTTTCATAAGAATCGTTCACGTACCGGTCCGGTGTTTCGTCATTTGTTTCATGATTCACCCCTCAGCTGAAGAGGGAATCCTGTATAACACGCTCACTTACTGAAGGACGATGTGTTCACAGACCATAATACACAGTAATTCGTGAGCGACGCAGCTTTACTTTGAGTGGTATACATGCACTGAAATTACTGCATTGTGAATGAGAGTCCTCTTTGTTATATTTGGTGGAGTTTGCCAATTATTGTAAACATGAAAACAGAAACAAAAGTATCAAAAAAGCCTACCGGTACCTCAGCAATAATATAGTATGTAATAATGCTAATTAGACTAGTGGAAGATGGGGGATAATATATGAATGTGTATGTACATATACACACACATACGTATGCTTGTGTATAATTGTTATTAAATTATATTAACTTTATTTAAAATCTCAAAACAGAGCCGAGAAGACTTACTGTATAGCCTGCCCTCAGAGGTGTGGGTTCAAGTCACATGACTTGGACTCAAGTCATGATATTGACTTTTGACTCGACAATATGTTAAAAGAGTTGCAACACGACTTGGACTTGAACAGCAGTGACTCGTGACTGAACGTGGACTTGAACCCATTGACTTGAAAAGACTTGCTACTCTGACCAAAGCACAGAAAAACCAATACTTCGTAGCTTTCTCTATCGACAGCTGTATGTGCAATTTACTGCTTACAACTTTACTCTAGGAAAATATAATAAATGCCAACAAAATGTTGAAGATCTGAATGATTAAATATTAGGTCAAAATGTCCCACGCCAATATTGCTCGTAATTGATTCTTATCTTGTAACAGGTAGAGGAATTGACCAAGAGGTCATTCTTTCACACACTACCTAAAGTGGTTTCATTCAAAAAAAACAAAAAACCTCCAACATAAATCAACAATAAATGTGACAGCTAAATAAATGTATACTTTCAAAGAACAACATACACAGACATGACTACGACATTTAATGTAACAATAAGGACGTTAATTATTGCAACAAC